>NC_080182.1:5654607-5848456 GCF_950295315.1 Erinaceus europaeus | reverse complement strand
CCACAGCAGACTTTACAGCTCACAACCCTCAGAACTGCAAGTCTCAATGGCCTTTACCCAAGCCATAATGATTTCTAGGTTCCTTTCATTACTTGTTCCCAACAAGAGGTTAATGACCTTGAGTGACTTTAAACCAATTTTTTTCTTTAGCACTCCTGAGAACACCAGGGAGAAATTCACTTTGGTTCCTGTGTGGTTGAGCGCTTTTGAAGCCCTGCGTGATGCTCATTTCACCAAAGAAAAAGCTGATGGGCCAAAGAGACAGTATACTGGGCAGGGCTCCTGACTGGCCATGTACAGCCCAGGTTTGAGCCCCAGCATCACATGGGAGCACTGGAGAAATCTCAATCTCTCCCTCTCCCTCTCCCTCTCTCTCTCTCTCTCTCTCTCTCTCTCTCTCTCTCTCTCTCTCTCTCTCTCTCTCTTTCTCTCTCTTTCTCTCTCTTTCTCTCTCTCTCTTTCTCTCTCTCTTTTTCTCTCCCTCCCTCCCTCCCTCTCTCTCCTAAAAATTCTCCAACCAGAAACAGTTAAATCATGCATATGTGAGACCCCAGCTTCACAGAAAAATAAAAATAAAAACTCAAAGAAAAGTGAGCCTAAGCTCCATGTCTTCACAGATTGGTGTTTTCAGTGGAAAGTCAAAGCCAGCAGTTTTCATCATATTTGCTTTTATAGTTAGTGTCTATTTATGTTGAGTGAAATGTTTTCTGCATGCAGTGACTTAGTGACTTTGAGTATAAAGTAGTAAAATTTTCTGTATGCAGTGACTTTCAATATAAAGTTGTACTCATTTAAAGAAAACATTGCGACCGTTAATTCTGATAATGATGCTAAGAGCACTAATGGGAGTGAGCATGTATCAGATAGGATTCACAGGTGTTGTCACTTGTAAACCTGTTTTTTAATTGCCTGTGAAACAAGCTTGCTGTCATTTCTCACCCTCATTTTAGAGTTGGTAGGCTGGAGTCCAGTGTGGTTAAGAGATTGTCTGAGGAATACTTCTGATTCTTTGGGGCAGGGATTTCGGACAGGGGTAGTGCATGAATGTAGGAGAAGCCTGTAATGCTCAGAGACTTTGGAGAGTATGGATGGCTGACCACATTGGTGAGTGGTCTCTGCTCTTCACAAAGATGGCAGCCATGTCTCACAGGGAGAGAGAGAGAGAGATGGAGAGGGAGTGTGAGTGGAGCTTTGGGGCACAGAAGTAGGTGAGAAGTAGCTTCCTCTTTAATATTCTCAAGGGTTGGAAGCCATCATCCCAAAGATCTAGGAGTTGGGTACAAATTAAAATGAAGCCACCTTTCCTTTTTAAAATACATTTTCTTAGGGAAATAATGATGTATAAGACAGTTGTTGATGAGTACACCTTCTTCTCTCCCCAGGCTAGGTTTCAGCACACCATCCTCACCATCACCTTAGACCCTCCTCCACCAAGGTGCACTGAGCCCCTAGGGTGTCCTCTCAACACCTCCCTGCCTCTCCCCTGCTGAGAGTGTTTAGCCTCTTTCTCCCTTATTAGATCAGTTGACATGATTCTCTCAGGTTCTGTCCATGATGAGACAAAGGAGATGATTTTATTTATTTACTTATTTATTGCCTCTAGGGTTACTGTTGGGACTCAGTGCCTGCACTAGGAACCCACTGCTCCTGGAGGATATTTTTTCCCTTTTGTTGCCCTTATTGTTTATCATTGCTGTCATTATTGTTAGATAAGACAGAGAGAAATCGAGAGAGGATGGGAAGACAGAGAGGGGGAGAGAAAAATAGACACCTGCAGACCTGCTTCACCGCCTGTGAAGCGACTCCCCTGCAGGTAGGGAGCCGGGGGCTCGAACTGGGATCCTTATGCCAGTCTTTGTGCTTGGTGCGACGTGTGCTTAACTACACTACCACCCAGCCCCCGATTTTTCTCGTTTTTAATAGCTAAGTAGTATTCGTGTGTGTGTGTACCACAGGTTTCTTAGCCACTCACCTGTCACTTGGCATTTGGTTTGTTTGCAAGTTGGAGTTATTACACATTGTGCTGCTATGAACATAGATACACAGAGATCTTGCCTGACAGGTCTTTTTCTTTTAGAGAAATCCCTAAGAGAGGGATTGTAAGATCATATAGTAGGTCCATTTTTCAAGTTCTGAGGAATCTCCTTAAAGGATGAATGAATTTCCATTCCTACCAGCCATGTAGTAGGATCCCTCCCCCCCCCCCCACATCCTCACCGACACTTGCTGGTTTTTTTCTTTCTAACAAGTATGAAATGATAACTCATTGTCTTGATTTGCATTCCTCTGATAATCAGAACTTTGGTTGTTTTTTTTTTTCACATATACTGACTGAATATCTTCTTTGGTGAAAATTCTGTTTTAATAAAGTTATTTTGTTATTATCAGGTTTTATTTTATTTCTATATTAGACTTATTAGTCCTTTATCTGAAGCATAGTGTATAAAGATGCTCTCCCATTTGGTAAGGTTTCTTTTGGTAAACTATTTTTCTAGACGCCACTATTGTTACTACCCAATCGATCGTGGCTTCCCTTTCTCATGAAGAATTAATGTTGTGGTTCAAGCCTGTCAGTTACTTAGGGATGAAGTTTCCCTCTGTGATTACAAACCCCAAGCTTTCTTTACTTCGGCTTGTTCCCCCAGACACTCCTGGACATCAGAGCAACTGTTGCAGTTTGGGAGGTGGTGGTACAGCTATTGTAGAGCTTGAGGCTTGGACACAGGTGGTCCCAAGTTCAAACCCTGGCACTGCTCTGACCTCTCCCCACCACACACACTAGACCTTAAAAAAATTAAATAAAATGGATCTTTATAAAAAGAAAAAGGTATTTCAGCAAATAAAATGAGGGAGCTGAAAGGTAGGTTTCATTTTTTTAATGTGTTTCATTCTATGCAAAAATCATATAGCAGACTGGAGGAAGACCTCTTCAGTCTGGTGGCGGTTTTTGCTCCCTGTATCTTTGTTTCCTCCCCCATCGCCACAGGGTGGCATTCTAGAAGACTGAGATTTTGCAGCCCCACCCATGTGCAAAGTCTGAGATTTTGCAGCCCCACCCATGTGCAAAGTCCCAGGGTCTCAGTTCCCTGCACTCAGCGAACTGACAGTGCTTCTCAGGCCTGCTGTGTAGATAAAACATGATGATTTGGCAGTTGGGCGGTAGCGCAGCAGGTTAAGCACACTTGGCGCAAAGCGCAAGGACCGGCTTAAGGATCTCCACCTGCAGGGAAGTCACCTTCACAGGCAGTGAAGCAGGTCTGCAGGTGTCTCTCTGTCTCTCTTCCTCTCTATCTCCCCCTTCTCTCTCAGTTTCTCTCTGTCTCTATCCAATAACAAATAAATAAGTAAATAAGATTTTAAAAAAGTAAGAAAAAAAATCTTTAAAAAAATGATGCTTTCACTTTTTTATTACTAATGATTGGCAAGTAGTTCACAAAACAGTGAGATTACAGGGGTATGACTTCCCACCCACATGATGTGTGTATGTACTGGACCCTCCACCAGAATTCTGTGACCTCTCAGCTCTGCCTCCTGTCCCCTGCCCCCAGCCCAGTAACCACCATAGTTCTCACAAAGTCCAGGAGACAGTATGGTCACCATTGTATTTACTTTTTTTTTTTGCAAGTTCATTTGCTTTAGTCATTAATATTCTACATATAAACAAAACCAACCATCCGGTAGTTGTCCTTCACTCAGTATTATCACCTCCAGTCCCATCCATTTTGTCCCAAATGACACAATCTCATCTTTATTAGTATTCTTACTGAAGAGAAATATTCCATTGAGCTATGTCCTATAGCTTCTGTATCCACCCATCTGCCATTGGCAATATGAATTCTTGAAATGCAGTGGTATGTGCAGCTCATAGAGAGTGGGTCTCAACAAACTCCCTGAATACTTCTCCACTGCTACGGCTTTGTTGAGCAGATTGTTTGTACTACTACTGACTTATTTTGCAAATCCAAGGTCTTGTGTAGGCTTCACTTGATATCTCCAGAGAGATCGAGAAAGGGAGAGAAACACCATGGAACTAGAGCTTCCCCTCCCTTATGATGCCATAACTCAGAGTAGACCATGGACATGACCAAACATATGCCCTGCCCAGTGAGGTCTCACTTCAGCCCTGTTTTGCTTATTTGCAGCTCTTCCTCTTGGTCTTTGAATCCATTTTGGCCATGGACTCTTTATTTCCAGTTACATATATATATATCACTAACAAAAACCATAGGATAAGAGGGGCACAACTCCACACAATTCCCACCGCCAGAACTCCTTATCCCATCCCCTTTCCTGAGAGATTTTCTATTCTCTATCCCTCTGGGAGTATAGACCCAAGGTCATTATGGGGTGCAGAAGGTGGAAGGTCTGGCTTCTGTAATTGCTTCCCCTCTGAACATGGATGTTGACAGGTTGATCCATACTCCCAGCCTGTCTCTCTCTTTCCTTAGTGGGGCAGGGCTCTGGGGAAGCAGGGCTCCAGGACACATTGGTGGGGTCATCTGCCAAAGGATGTCTGTTTGGCATCATGTTAGCATCTGGAGCCTGGTGGCTGAAAAAAAAAGAGTTAACATATAAAGCCAAACAAATTGTTGATTTCCAGTTACTTCTAAGGATAGCTGCTCTGGTTAGCCAGACTGTAGACTGCCTTCCTCCATCTACTCCCTGGCTTTGTTTCTGAAACTGCACATGAGTGACACCACCTGTGTTAACCCTTTTTCTTCTAGCATATCTCTTTTAACATGACCCTCCTCCAGCTCCATCCACACTGTAGCAAAATGCAGGGCCTCCCCCCTTCTTCACAGCTGAATAGTAGTCCATGGTATGTAAGATTACAACTTCTTTATCAGCTCTTCTGCCCTGGGGCACTAGGTTGATTCAAATCTTGGCTGTTGTGTATAGAGCTGCCATGAACACAGGCGAGCAGAGATCTTCCTGAATGAGTGCTTTTGTGTTCTTCAAACAGAGACAGAGATGAGGAGTTTCTGGGTCAAATGGCAGATCTGTTCTTTTTATTTATTTACTTTTATTGGGGATGTTAATGGTTTACAGTAAATACAGCGGTTGTTACATGTGTAACACTTCTCAGTTTTCTGCAGAACACTCTCAGCCCCAGCCTAGGTCTTCGTCCACCACCATTCACTAGGACCGAAAAGCCCCCCTCCCACCAGAGTCCTTGACTTGATGCAATACACCACACCCAGTCCGAGTTCCGTGTTGTGCTTCCCCTTCTGTTCTTTTTCTTTCTTTTTTTTTTCCCAACTTCTGTTTCTGAGTGAGATCATCCCATATTCATCCTTCTCCTTCTGGCTTCTCTCACTTCACATGATTCCTTCAAGCTCCATCCAAGATGAGGTGAAGAAGGTGACCTCCTCATTCTTAATAGCTTAGTAGTATTCCATTGTGTACATAGACCACTCTTCTGTTGTTGGTCACCTGGGTAGCTTCCAGGTTTTGGCTGTTGCAAATTGCGCTGCTATGAACATAGGTAGACGCAGATCCTTTTGGCTGGATATGTATGACAAGGTCAGCTCTTCCCACCCCTAGCTGGAACCCTGAGCTGCTGTGAGAAGAGATTTGATTTTGCTCCTCACTCCACACCCGCAGCTCATCCTCTGCCTCTAAACTCCTCTGTGGCACATGGCTGGGTGGCTGCAGCTCTGCTAGGCTGGAACTCTGTCTGCCACTTAGAGACCCATTTCCCAGAGTCGACAGCCCCTCTCCAGGCCCTTCTTTGTCTCCTAGCTGCTTCGTCCTGTCTGATTTTTCTCCTATGCCATCAGTGATTTAAAAGGAACCTCCAGATAAGCCAAGGTGAGTGTGAGCCCAGCCAGGAATGAGTTTTTGTGTTCAGTTCCTGTTACCTAGATCTGCCACCATTCGCATTTGGAGGTTTCTTTTTTGGCCTCCAGGGTTATTGCTGGGGTTCAGTGCCTGCACCATGAATCCACTGCTCCTGGAGGCCATTTTTTACCCCTTTTGTTGCCTTTGTTGTTGTAGCCTTGTTGTGGTTCTTGTTGTTGTTGTTGATGTCGTTCGTTGTTGGATAGGACAGAGAGAAATGGAGAGAGGAGGGGAAGACAGAGAGGGGGAGAGAAAGACAGACACCTACAGACATGTTTCACCACCTGTGAATCGACTCCCCTGCAGGTGGGGAGCCAGGGGCTCAAACTGGGATCCTTACACCAGTCCTTGCACTTTGCGCCACGTGCGCTCAACCCACTGCACTACCACCCAACCCCCACATTTGGAGTTTTTAATGTCCAGCTACTAACCACAGATCTGTCCCTCATCTGAAAGGGGGAAACAAAAATGCCAGGGGAAACTGAGATCTTATCAAGATAGAACAAAAATGAGTCTCCTTGGGCTGGATTCAGGCACTGCTTCATTTATGAAGATGATAGCTAAGTCCACCAAGGGGAGGGAGTTTAGGGTGGGATTGTTTCAGTGGGCAGTGCGGTGGGGAGGGGACATTGGCACCTTGCTGCTGGCTGAAGTATGGTAACACATGTTTGAAAAGGTGTGACACTGTACCCTGAAAACACATATGGTATTGTACACTGATCTTGTCTCAGTTTACAAAAGTACAATGTAGAGGGCCAGGAAGATAGCTTGGCCTCTTAGGGATAAGACTTGGGTGCCTGAAGCTCCAGAAGCTGCAGGTTCAATCCCCAACACTGCCATATGTCAGAGCTGAGTTTCATTTTGACTTCAACTCTTTCTCTCCCTCAAAAAAAAATCAATTTTAAAGAATATCTTCTTTATGTATTTGATAGAGTCAAAGAGAAATCAAGAGGGATGGGGGAGATGGAGCTGGGGAGAGAAAGAGAATGAGCTGCATCTTCATCTTTATACTTCAGCACTTGTGAAGCTTCCTCCCCGCAAGTGGGGGTTGGAGCCTTGAACCTGGGTCCTTGTACATTATAATATGTTCCTAACCCAGTGTGTCACCATGCAGCCCCAAGAAATCAGCTTTTTAATTAAAAGAATGCAGATGTTAATTGAAAAGTTTTTATTTAAGAAGATAGAGGAGAATAGCAGCTGGCGAGATAGCTCACCCAGTAGAGTGCCTACCTTGCCATGTTCATGACTCAGGCTTAAGTTCCAGCACCATATAGAAATACTGCAGAATCAGGGTAAACTTTGGTGCTAAGGTGTCTTTCCCTCTCTCTGTCTGTCTGTCCTTCTCTCACTTGATCTCTCAATCTACCTGAAAAAAAATCTGCCTGGAGTGGTCAGATTGATTGCACTAGTACAAGACCCCTGTGGTGATAGTTACAAATTAGGAGTATGGATGGATGGTGGGTGGGTACATGTATAGATGGATGGATGGATGGATGGGAAGATGGATAGATAGATAGATAGATAGATAGATAGATAGATAGACAGACAGATAGATAGATAGGCGGACAGACAGACTCACTGACTAACAAGAAGGTGGATGGGTAGAAATACAGACAGGAAGATGGATGGATGGATGGATGGATGGATGGATGGATGGATGGATGGATGTGGATGGATAGATGGATGGATGGATGGATGGATGGATGGATGGATGGATGGACAGGCAGGTGGACAGACAGGCAGGCAGGTGGACAGACAGACAGGCAGGTAGACAGAAAGAAAGGAAGATGGGTGGATGGATTTTTGAATGGATGGATGGATAGATGGACAGATGGATGCATGGATGGATGCATGAATGGATGGATATATGAATGGATGGATATATGTACAGGATGATGGACAGATGGAAAGAGAGACAGACAGGAAGATAGAAGAAGATAGTGATAGAGATAGGATCAGACAGTAAAATGGATGGATGGATGGATGGATGGATGGATGAATGGGTGGGTGGATGGATGGATGGAGCAAAATGAAAACAAGTGTCTAAATGTGGGTGTTGAGTTGCATTGTGGGTTCCCTGAGGTGATACAGATTTGGTGGCTAGAAACCCAGCACCACCTGTTTGGGCAGTGATTGGTAGGTGGGAACTGAGCAGCTGTCAAACGTGGATCTGTGACGGGTCTGCTGTGACCCAGACCATGAGGTTCTTTAGCCCTGCGCCACTTCCATGTTGCTGGACAGAGGACATCCTTCTCCTCCCAGGAATGAACCTCCTGAACCTGGGGGCCCAAGGTCCAGCAGCTCTCCCTGCCCCCAACCCTAGTTCTCACCATGCCGGGACACACTCTCATCCTCCCGGGTTCAGTGCTTACAGTTCATGAAAACACACAGGCTGGCACCTGCGGCGTAAATATGCTGGATACATATGCCTCGTTTCATCAGGCCTCCCGCTCAGAGGAAGATACGGCACACAGGGACAGCCGGCTCACCTGGAGACCATTTCCCCACCCCTCACCCTGGTCCGCTGGCCCTCACAAGCCTTCCCTTAGCGTGATGTGTCAGCCCTGGGGATGAGCTCAGGCTTCTGTGTCTCTGCTTGGGTTTCAGGGTCACTGTTTTGGAGGATGGCAGCCTGCGCATCATCAATGTGACCAAGTCTGACTCGGGGAGCTACACCTGTGTGGCCACCAACCACTTCGGCACAGCCAGCAGCACCGGGAACCTGATCGTGAAAGGTAAGGGCGCCTTCCACCCCTCTGAGACACCATGCACAGCACTCACAACCAAAGGCTGAGAAAGTATTTGCCTCATTGCTGTCACTCGCCTCCCTGGGTGGAGATGCCAGCAGGTGATCAGGTGGATTCACCACACAGACAGAATAGGACAAAGAGCACTGACAGACTGCCGGCCGGCCAAGGGGCTGATGGAAGTGGCCCTGTTTCAGAGCCATCCGACTAATGGCATTTGGAGAGTCACAGCCACAACACCTGCTGTCATGCGGGACGATTGTTCAGGCCTCCAGAGAAATTTCCTTCCAGTCTCCATAGCTTTGAAATTCGTCGTCTCTGGGAAGACAGTGCTAGCCAGATCAAGACCCATGGTGTTGTTCTTAACAAAGGAGACACAGACTGTGGCCTTGATGATGGTTACGAGAGCTACCTTGTCATTCTGAGATTGTGGGGCCAGAGGAAGGGGTCACCTCTTCCTTCCTGCTCAGCCTCATTCACCCAGCAGGACCCTCCTGCCCACTTGAAGGAGGTTAGGCTCTGCACCTGTTCCGGCCAGGTGAGCTGTTTGGTGCCAACACAGTGTTTTGTATCCTGAGCACCACCCGTGCCGTGGATCTTTCCCTCACTGCATCTGTAGGCTGGAAGAAAGAACCGAGACAGAGTTAGGTGGCAGCGCACCCCGTTGAGCACACATTACTATGCACAAAGACCCAGGTTCCATCCCCTGCCCTCTCACCTGTAGGGGAGATGCTTCATGAGTGGTGAAGCAGGTCTGCAGGTGTCTATCTCTATCTCCCCCATCCCCCTCTCAATTTTTGTTGGTCCTATCTAGTAAAATAAAAAGAGAAAAAAGGGGGGAATGGCTGTCGGGAGCAGTGGGTTCATAATACCAGTAGTGAGCCCCAGCAATAACCGTGATGGCAATTTAAAAAAAAAAAAAGGAAGGATCAAGGTCCCCAGCAACAAAGGAGGACTTGAACCCAGATCCCTGGATTCTGCATTGTGTCTTATACTCTCAACTGCATCAGAGACACTTTTGTATTTATTTATTTATTCCTTTTTGTTGCTCTTATTGTTTTATTGTTGTAGTTATTATTGTTGTTGTAGTTGTTGTTGGATAGGACAGAGAGAAATGGAGAGAGGAGGGGAAGACAGAGAGGGGGAGAGAAAGACAGACACCTGCAGACCTGCTTCACTGCTTGTGAAGCGATGCCCCTGCAGGTGGGGAGCCAGGGGCTCGAACCCAGATCCTTACACCGCCGAGACACTTTTTAGATCCAGTCTTCTTATTTCTCCCCAGCTGTTGTGGATGGGGCAGAGCAGGTCACTTTGTTCTAAGCTGTTGTGAAATTCAGTAGCCTATGGTGAACAAAGGTAGCCCTGCAACATAGTTGCCTTGAGCTTCATTTCAGGAACAGTACTTTAAAAAAAAACCCTAAGTATGAAGGATGTCCCTTGGGATCACTGAGAGTTGCAATAGCATAACCACTTTGTATCCTGTACACATATTTGTCTTTCCAGACTGGGGCTCAGATACCCAGGGTCAGAAGGGAATCTGTGTGTAAATTGTTTCCAGCTATTTCAGTCCATCACTCACTGAGCCAGACCAACAGCAGGGCACTAGGTCTGTCTGTGTCCACTATAGGTGGGGAGAGGGGAAGACAGCACTTGTAGGACAAGCTGCCAGTGGTGACCTGTGTGGATGTAGGACTACAGAGAGAAACCTAGCAGTTAGCTGGGATGGGGGAGTGTAGGTCCAGACAGACAAGGCCAGAGGACCATTGGTGATCATCTGCTGGTCTCTGAGCGCTAAGAAGATCCCAGAAGTTTTTTGAGTAGTTGTGAGGGAATGGGACAGAGACTCAGAACCTTGGCTTTGAACCTTGTTTCTCCCCCACTTCCTGGCTTTCTAACCTGGAATGGGAGATTCACTTGAATGGGAAGAGAACACTTCATGGGTGTCCTCTAATAAGATAATCCATGTCCAGGCTTTGTTCTGTTGATATTGCTTGTATTTTAGTAAAAATGACTATCCCTGGACTCTGAATCTTATGCAATGAACGTTTTTGAGGTTTTCATCACAAAACATTAGAGTAATTAGGCCTGGAGATGTCTGAGGTCCTGGGTTTGACTTCTGGTTGCACATGGGAGCGTGGACAGGGAGCCCCACTGGTGGTGGGCAGAACTGTGGGGTCTCTCCACTCTCGGCACCAAGGAAGCTCCAAGGATGGTGGAGCAGTGCTGTGGTGTCTCTGTACCTATCCCTGCCTCTTCTCTCTCCCTAACAATAATAGAATTTTGAAAAATACAGTAATTTGTAAAAATAAGTGAGACTTCACAAAGGAGAAGCCAAGCATGAAGGAAGCCAGGATCATGGAAGCCTAGAAAACAAGCCCGCTCTGTTGGGAGCTGTTGGACATAGGGCTTCTACAAGCAGGATGTGTGATGTTCTCCGTGTCGTCATTTTTTTTTTAATTTTTTATTTATAAAAAGGGAACATTGACAAAACCATAGGAAAAGAGGGGTACAACTTTGCACACTTCCCACCACCAGACCTCCGTATCCCATCCCCTCCCCTGACAGCTTTCCTATTCTTTAACCCTCTGGGAGTATGGACCCAAGATCATTGTGGGATGCAGAAGGTGGAAGGTCTGGCTTCTGTAATTGCTTCCCCGCTGAACAGGTCAATCCATACTCCCAACCTGTCTGTCTCTTTCCCTAGTGGGGAAGGGCTCTGGAGAAGCAGAGCTCCAAGGCACATTGGTGGGGCTGTCTGTCCAGGGAAGTCTGGTTGCATCCTGCTGGCTTCTGGAACCTGATGGCTAGAAAGAGAGTTAACATACAAAGCCAAACAAATTGTTGAACACTGTGTCGTCATCTTAATGAGCCTGGGCTGCTTGCTGCTCTGGGCAGTTGCTGAGGAGGTCTCTGGTCCCAGAGTGCCCGTGTGACACAGTCTGAAGCCCTGGGGTGGGACAGGCCACCCCCTCTACTCCCTCCTTGCTGTCGGTGCCCCATGTACGCAAGCGTGCAGTAGGCCATGACTGCTCACTAGGGTTGGGAGGGGCATAAATGTTGCCCAGAAAGTGGCCATTTCCTGTTCTAAGAAGCCATGTCTTAGCAACCCAGAAAGTGGTTCTGTGGTTAGAACACTGGACTCACAAGCATGAGCTTCTGAGTTCAACCCCTGGCATCACTTGTGTCAGTGATACTCTGGCATGCTCGCTCCCCCCCACCCCGTGTGTGTGTGTGTGTGTGTGTGTGTGTGTGTGTGTGTGTGTGTGTTTTGTGAAGTAAAGTAAATATTTAAAATAGGATAATTGCATTTTTTGAATAATTACATTTTGAAAAATAAAACCTTACTTTAGGATTAGCGAGCTATCTCACTGGGTAGTATACTTGCCTTGCCAGGTGTACAACCCAGGTTTGAACCCAGCACCACATGGGAGTGCCACAGGACTGGAAGAAGTTCCAATACTGTGGTCTTTCTCTACAGGTAATATGAAGGACAAATTCAGGGGCTGGAGAGACAGCATAGTGGTTATACAAAACTGTCATGCCTGAGACTCTGAAGTCCCAGGTTCAATTCCCAGGACTCCCATAAGCCAGAACTGAGCAGTGTCTGGTCTCTCTGTCTCTATCTCTGTCTCTCTCTCATTAAAATTTAATAAGTTAAATATATACTTGAAATTTTTTTTTTTTTCCTCCTCAAGGGTTATTGCTGGGCTCGGTGCCTGCACCATGAATCCACCGCTCCTGGAGGCCATTTTTCCCCCTTTTGTTGCCCTTGTTGTAGCTTTGTTGTGGTTATTATTATTGCCCTTGTTGACGCAATTTGTTGTTGGATAGGACAGAGAGAAATGGAGAGAGGAGGGGAAGACAGAGAAGGGGAGAGAAAGATAGACACCTGCAGACCTGCTTCACCGCCTGTGAAGCGACTCCCCTGCAGGTGGGGAGCTGGGGGCTCGAACCGGGATCCTTACGCCGGTCCTTGTGCTTTGCGCCACATGCGCTTAACCCACTGCGCCACCGCCCGACCCCCGAAATTTTTTTTTAATCATCCCCAGTAGGGTAGTCTTTGTGCATATACAGGGCCTCAGTTCGACAAGAAGAAAGTAGAATGCAGTGACTCCCAAGAATGATGTAAGAGATCTAGGTTGTATTATTATTATTATTATTATTATTATTATTATTATTATTATTTTAGTGAGGCCGCAGGTGGCACCTACCCCAGCAGGCCACCTCTCCCGAGCCCTCAACTTTCACTCCTCTGGGCTGAGCAGGGAAGGAGGCAGGTTGACCAACACCCCACCAGAGGTGAGCAGCCTGACGCAAGGGCGATTTGGGGCAGTCAGAAGGGTACCTGTGCCAAGGGACATCCGGGAAGCACGTGAGCAGACACAGAGAATCAGAGTGTAGAGACAGCCATGAGGCCAGGCGGTGGTGCACATCACCGGGCATGGAGACTCAGGTTCAAGCCTCTGCTCCCCACCTGCAGGGGGAAGGATCTTTATGAGTGGAAGCAAGTCTGTGGGTGTTTCTCTTTCTCTCTCCATATCTATCTCTCCCTCCCCCTCTCAATTTCTCTCTATCAAGTAAAATAATAAATAAATAAATAAATAAATAAACAGGAAAAATGGCCACTGGAAGTGGTGGATTTGTCATGTAGGTACCAAAACCCAGTGATGAGCCTAGTGACAATAAAAAGAGAAGGAAGGAATGAAGGGAGGAAGGGAGGGAGGGAGGAAGAGCTGCAAAGCCCTTTCAAACAGGAAAGAACACGCTGGCCGCCAGGTTATCAGGGACCAAACCACACACCACCAGGACCCGCTCGGAACACTAGTGCACCATGGTTTCATCCTCTCTGAGGACCACAAGGAGACTAAAGCCTCAGAGAACGGGTTCCCCCCTGCCAACGTGCTATCAGTCTACCTCCTTGAATGCCTGGAATAAAAGGGAGTGAAGGTGGGGCGTCAGAAAACTCCCCCTGACCTTCCCGCGAGGGTCCCATCAGCAACAGCACCCTGCAAATCCAGGAGGAGGTGAGCCAGAGCCATGTGGGGCTCAGAGTGGGTCTTGGGCAGGCAGCCCTGGAAGGGAGCCACGCTCAGGTTCTGCAGAAGTGGGTGGGTGCCCAGCTGCAAGCTGCCCACAGGTGCCCGTGTCATCTCAGATCTCAAACTGTACCCAGAGGACTGTCAGCTTTTTCCAGATAAAGTGTATTTGGGATTTGCTTGGCACTCTGATTTCAAACAGGAATTCTTCTCAGCTCGGACCCCAGATCCCAACAGAAAGGCTCAGATTGGAGCTTCCAACACAAACTCTCTGGGATCAGCGATGGTGGTCAGAGAGCTTTGTGGCCAGCAGACTGTTTCTTCATGGGGCACAGTGCTGCGAGCTCATTTTCATCCCTAGCCGAGCTGGCGTCACACTGCTTTCTCCGAAGGGGCCTGTGCAGTGCACAATTTGTGAACCGCTTTTCCAGAGAGTCATTCCAAAGAAGAGCAGCTCAGGTACCTGACTTGGGTGAAGTTTGGCAAGACAGGTGGATGATAGCAGCCCTGCTGGCCACCTGGGGTCCCACTGCCTGAAGGGCTAAGTCACAGTGTGCTTCGAGTCTGGTTAGCTTGCTGAACCCAGGAGCGCCCTGTCCAGTGTTGGCAGTGCCTTGACAAACCCTGTTTTACACCTGAGGATTTTCTCCACAGTAGCTGGGAAGGGACAGCTGAGTCGTGTTGAAGAGAAATACAACACTTAAATGAGTGTTTTGCAGTCCCCAGATTTTTTTTTTCCAGAGCACTGTTCAGCTCTGGCTTATGGTGGTTTGAACCTGGAACTCTGGAGTCTCAGGCATAAGAGTCTCTTTGCGTAGCCATGATGCTATCTCCCCCCGGGTCCCCAGCAATTTTTTGAAAGCTTGTCAATACTTTCTGATGGAGACTGCCCTTCCCTGGCTATCTTCCCTGTACATGCTGGATTCTAACTCCAAGCTGGAATATTTAGCCTCCCACCACCAGCCTCAAAGGGCTGACCATGGAACTTGAGTAAAAGTGGAGTCCCAGAGGTGAAGCCTAGGTCCTAGGCTGGAAGAGACACACTTGGGAGAGATGGAAGTTTGTATGGTTTGATCCTCCAGAATCTGCTGGAATCAAGCAGGAAGACCCAGAGAATCTCGGAGCCACAGCCACGCCACCAGTAGGACTTTTGCAGCCAGCAGTGGCCTCGTGCCCTCTGCACACACAGTCCCACACGCAGCTCAGAGGCTGGTGGGCGGGCCTGTGACTTGAGTTTGCCTAGACAGAGATCTTACCGTGAGTTTTTAAGATTCTTTCGTCGTCTTCTTCTAATGGTTTGAATTTTTTATCGCCTACACCATTATGTTACCAATAAATAAATAAATAAACAAACCTTTGTTTTAAATATCTTTGATAGAAAAAGGGGGAGAGGGGCTGTCGCTAAAATCTCATTCAGACACGCAGACTCCTAACAAGCCATTATTTTGTTTTCTTGTTCTCCCCATCTGGATGTGAAGATGCCTCTGTGACGCACTGAACGGGGACTGTCCCACACTGCTTGATCGATTGGTCCCACGGGGCCAGGAAGCGGGGACCCTCTGTCCATCACAACAGGCATTTGTGTTTAGAAGAGCAAGTGATTCATGCATGCACAGGCAGAAGGGAGGTCCTCTTGCCTCCAGCTCAACTCTAATGTAACTCCTGCATAACTACAAGATCCAGTTGGCTTCTCTGGGACACTGAGATGCACAGTCTCTCCGTAGGTAGCATAACTAACATAATTGTATAGGGTTTTATCATATTTTCTCCCTCTTTTTCTTTTAAAGAGCTTGAAGCAGCCCTCATTTCCTATGTAAAATTATTCAAGGCTTTATCTGCCCATAGTTGACTGGGGAAAAGTCAGAACTCAGTAACCAGCTCTGACACTGGGCCTCTCGAACCCACACTAGTCTTTTGATGTGGGTGCTTAGAATGTGTTTCAGTGTAATTAGATGCCTTCCACTGGAACCAATTATTTCCAGGCCATAATTAGGGGTCTTTCTGATAAGATTGACGCCAATTCCAACCCAGGGCATCTGGCGTGCCAGGGAAAAGTTTACTGTTAGAAGTGCTAAATGCTAATTATGGAGAGCCCCATGGTAGCACTGTGGCCAGATCATCGCCGAATTAGATCCCATTAGGCCTGAGAAAACTGCCACTCTGAGCTAGGTAATGCCCAACCCAACCGTCTCCTAGCATGGGCCAGGTAGGTGACCCAGAAGGACAGGCACACCTGAGACCCTAGGTCTCATCCCGGGCACCACCAGATGCCAGAACTGAGCAGTGCTCTGGGTTCTCTCTCTCTCTCTCTCTCATAAAAATAAATCTTTTTAAAAAGAGAGAATCTGAAAGGACAGGTGATCGTGGACCTTGTATTCTCAGAGCACAACATAACCTATAAATCTCTTTCCACATGAGGCTGAGATTATAAGGAACAGCATGGGCTCCAGGGATTCAGCAAGGAGAGTGCCTTCCAAGGTGTCCACTAGTATAGAATGGTGCCTCCATGGTCCCTTGCTCTCTGACCTTTGACGCCTCTGAGACTTAGAAGTACACACCCTATACCATGCATGTGGATTGTATAAACACATACCTTAGACACAGTGTGTGATGTACATGCACAAGCCTTGTACCATGCGTGTGGAATAGACTGTGCAGTGGAAGCCTGCTCCTCCCTGCCTGCCCACCTATCCGTTCTCCAGTTCTCCATCCATCCCAGCTGAGAAGGGATCTTTGAATCCTTCTGTGCTGACCACCCACCCCGGGTAGCACCAACAAACTGTTGCAGACCCTCAGCCTCCAGGACCAGGGAAACACAGAGACCCACAGGAGATGAACAGCTAACCCCAACCGAGCCTTCCAAGGGTGAGAGTGTCGGGAAAGCAGTACCCATGCACTCTGAGTAGGAGAGCAAAGAGCAGGCAACGGCAAGAAAGTGCTCTCTTCCTTGGCCCCTCACTTCCATTTCTGGGGGTTTAACTCCAGGGGAAGTGGAACATGTAGTGAGAAGACCTGACTCCACGCCTGTATGTTTGCAGTGACAGAGCATGCAGGTGCCAGTGGAAAGAAAAAGGGGGAAAAATGGCCTCCAGGAGCGGTGGATTCATGGTGCAGGCACCGAGCCCAGCAATAACCCTGGAGGGGAAAAAAAAAAAAAAAGAGTAGCACCTGGAGTGTTGTTTCATCTCAGGCATGCAGTCTGACCTCATGTACGTCGCTTACACATAAAGGGGATGAGCTCTAGGGGAGGGAGCCTGCAGTGAGCCTGCAGAAGGATTTAGCTGTGTCACAGATGTTTCATTTGGATGTGTGCAAGATGAGGAAATGCAGTCCAGTGGAAAAAAAATTGCACTAATTGTTGGAATCTAAGTCTTGGCATATATAGTTTCTTTGTAGTTTTGTGTTTGTTTTTGTTTTGCCTCCAGGTTTATCACCGGGGCTCGGTGCCTGCACATGAATCCACTGCTCCTGGAGGCCATCTTCTCCATTTTGTTATCGTTGTTGTTGCCATTGCTATTGTTGTTGTTGGCCAGGACAGAGAGAAATCGAGAGAGGAGGGGAAGACAGAGAGGGGGAGAGAAAGACAGACACCTGCAGACCTGCTTCACCACCTGTGAAGCGACTCCCCTGCAGGTGGCGAGCCGGGTGCTCGAACCGGGATCCTTAAGCCGGTCCTTGCGCTTTGCGCTATGTGCGCTTAACCAGCTGCGCCACCGCCCGGCCCCCTCTTTGTAATTTTACATAGATCACATCTCAGATTAAAAAGGAAATGTCAAGTCAGATTTCTTGCACATGACCAGATACTGCAAAATCATCAGTCTGATTTTTCTCTTCTTAAAGATTCTGAAGAATAGATAAACCCTAATTGCTAATGATATTTAACCTTTCTTTCTAAGCCAATGCTTTCTTACTGGGAGAAGTAAGACCTTGCTGTAGAACTAGATAAGTGGTTTACTTCCTAATGAATACTTAGCAATCAAAATAAACAAAACAAACAAACAAAAAGGCAAACAGACTATTACGCTCTGCCTTCATTAAATGTGAAGTACATAATTAATTCCTTTTCCAGCAATTCACAAAGATTGGTGTGTACCAGTTGGGTTTAATTGAACTTATTACCACAAACAGATAATAAGAGGTACATTGAAGATATCCATCTGGTGGGCACCAGAACCCTCCCATGCTTCATTCTTCGTGACTGTCAGAGACCACACTAATTGTCTCATTTCAGCTCTTTTGTAATCAGGATGATTTAGCTATTAATGTGATAAAACTCCTTACGTGAGGAGAAGTGGATATTAAAAAGCATATATCTCTGACTTGCCTCCGCTATCATTTGTGAACACATCCAAGCATTATTAAAGTTATATATTTTTTCCAAGTCGTAAATAAAAAATCCATCTTTTTCCCCGTGCGTCTCTATGGAGGCGGCATCTGTCATCTCCCACCTCACCGTGGAGCTCATCCTCGATGCAATCGAAGAAAAGGGCTGCTGACATTTGCGGGCCTGTTTAAGAGCAGTGTGGGCTTGTGTTCAACTGCGGTGTGGTTCCTCTCGTGTAATTTCCAAAGCTGAAATAGATTGTAAGTGGTTAATGGCCTCATAAATAAGAGGAATGTGGAATTAAGCACTTTTATCTTCTGCCCCTAAATGTCAGAACTTCCTGTAGTTTGAGATGCTAAGTCATGTTCTCTCAGAAGCAGGGTGTGGTGTGTGTGTGTGTGTGTGTGTGTGTGTGTGTGTGTGTGGGTGTGTGTGTGTATGCGCGCAGTCTCCCTCCTAGTTTGGAGGTAGTCCCTTGGGGAGGGGGAGGAGCCAAATACCTGGTCCCAACTCTGACACTAAAGGACATTCTGTTCCAAACCCTGAACCAGAAAAGAGATGTGTCCGAATAACTTACCAGTGACTCTCACCTCCTCCTTCTTGGCATTTGTTTTCTGTGCCAGGCACGCACAGGTTGGCTGTCCCCAAGGAGGCCCCCACTTCCCTGTGACGGCATTTCTCCGGCTGTCACAGACAATCAGTTCTAAGAAGACCACCCTGAGAAAGGTGGGCCTTTGGGTTACTGAGGGCGCGCAACCAAGATGAAAGCCAGTGCATTAGCATTCCTGTCATCGAACTCTGATTTGCTCTAGCAAGTTCCCCTGCTCAAAGGGTAACACGGGTGTCTGTCTGGTGCAGGCAGTCAGAGAGCTGAAAGTAGGTTCTTGTGGCGGGGGGGAAGATAGGCAGAAGAATCAGAGCATCAGAGGCTTCCGTGAGGACTTCTAGCATGTCTGTAATCAGCGTATGAGAGTGCAAGGCCTTGTTACAGAGTGAGGGTTAGCATTAGCCTTGAGAGTTTCCAAGACTGGAAAACAGGGCACCGATCATGCTGTGAGTGAGCTCTTTTGAAAAATAGAGCTGCCTGTAAAAATTGCACATTGCCTCAGTCGTGGTCGGGGAGGGGGGAGTCTATCTAGAAGAGTGTCTACCTAGAAGAGGGGACTCCATCTGGAGGGGAGGGGCTCTGCCTGGAAGAGTGTCCACCCACAATGCCTGCCCCTTCTTCCTAGGCATTTCCAAAAGTTCAGCCCACCTTCTTCTGATATGAGACGCATCTCTAAACACTGGCTTTGAAAATATCTTGTCACTATGCCATTAACACTGAGATCTCCTGGTGAAAATTAAATGGCAGGGACCAGCATATGTGGAGCAGAGAGGAGAGACTAGACAGAGGGTATGAAAGACTGAATCATCTCTCTTTCTTCTAGATAACCCAGGCTCTCCACACTGGCATCAGAGTGGCCTGGAAGTTGTGGACTGTGAGCCACAATCTCCAGGGCTGAGACCCAGAATCTCTCATTCTAGCAAGTTCCCCAGAATAATCCTACAACGAACTAAGATGCAAGGGGCCAGGTGGCGGTGCACCTGGTTGAGCGTACATGTTAGCACAATGCGCTAGGTCCCAGGTTCAAGCCCCTGGTCCCTACCTGCAGGAGGAAAGCTTCACAAGTGGTGAAGCAGGGCTGCAGGTATCTTTCTGTCTCTCTCTATATATATCTATCTATCTCTCCCTTTCCTCTCAATTTCTGGCTATCTCTATCCAATAAATAAAGATAATAAGAAAAAAATTTTAAAAAAAGAACTAAGATGCAAACCTAGAAGCTTGTGGTCTAGGAGTGAATACAGATAAATACAGTAAAGAAATAAATACAGTAAAGAAATCGAATTGTGTTCTGTAGAGGAGTACAGTCTCATCTAAATAGGGCAGACCATAGTACACATAAACCATTTTGGATCCCTAATGTTAGGCACTATATGTAATATACACAGATATTTATGGAATTGCACTATAGCCTTCCTATATCATGCATGAGTACATACCATGTATAATAGCATACGTGTAATTATATATTATGCTGACATACCTAATGCATAACACAGGATGGGACTAGGTGGCATAATGGTGATGCCAAGAGACTCTCCTGCTTGCGGGTCTAAAGTGCCGCACCACCATAAGCCAGAGTTGAACAGTGAAAAATGTGTAATGCATGCTGTATACATGTGCTGTCTAGACATGGAGGGCAGTAGGACCTGTAGTGGGTGTGTCTTAGCAATGCAGAAAGGAGGGTATGACTACCTCACTGTGGAGGTGACTGTGATAGCTGAACTGGAATCAGAAGAAGAATGAAAGCCCACCAGCTTAAGAAACAGAAAGGTGTCCCGTGTCCAAGGTGGTTATCTCACGGCCCAACGACCCCCACCCCTGTTCAGAGAAGCGCAGTGGAAAGGTTAAGTCAGAGGCTAAACCCAGACCATCATACTTGGCAAGTGGGCACCAGAGGAAGGTATCTGCTTTGTTTTGTTTTACCGAAAACAAACAAAGGTTTCACCAAGGGCAGCTGAATGATCCCAACACCAGTCTTAAGACAAGTGTTATATCTCCTGGGAGAAATTAGAAATTAAATAATCATCACCAATATAGACATAAAAAACTTGAGTATGGGGGCTGAGTGGTGGCGCACCTGGTTGAGCGTACATTACAATGTGTAAGGTCCCAGCCCCCAGCCCCCACCTGCAGAGGGAAAGCTTTGCAAGTGGTGAAGCAGTGTTGCAGGTCTCTCTCTCTCTCTCTCTCTCTCTCTCTCCATCACCCCATCCCCTCTCAATTTCTGGCTCTCTATCCAATAAATAAAGATAATTTAAGTTAAAAAAATACTCAAGTATGTGTTAACCCATGTTATTTGTAGAAAGCAAGATCATCTCCTCATCTAGAGAGATCCACATAAAGGAAAAAAATAGCCACTGGGGGAGTCGGGCTGTAGCGCAGCGGGTTAAGCACAGGTGGCGCAAAGCACAAGAACCGGCATAAGGATCCCGGTTCGAACCCCGGCTCCCCACCTGCAGGGGAGTCGCTTCACAGGCGGTGAAGCAGGTCTGCAGATGTCTATCTTTCTCTCCTCCTCTCTGTCTTCCCCTCCTCTCTCTGTTTCTCTCTGTCCTATCCAACAACAATGACAACAATAATAATAACTACAACAATAAAAAACAACAAGGGCAACAAAAGGGAATAAATAAATAAAATTAAATTAAATTAAAAAAAATAGCCACTGGGAGTAGATTTATAGCGCTGCACTAAGCCCCGGGGATAACCCTAGAGGCAATAAAAAAGAGTTCTGTCCTTTTAACCATTTTCTTCTTGCAGTCTTTCCCCTTTGCTCCCCCCCACCCCACTGTGTGAGCTGACCCACATGGCTTCAAAGGAGCAATATCTGTTCAAGACACAGTCCAGCAAAAAGAGATTCATGGGGAGTCTGCGGTAGTGTAGCGGGTTAAGCGCATGTGGCGCAAAGCGCAAGGACGGGCGGAAGGATCCCGGTTCGAGCCACTGGCTCCCACCTGCAGGAGAGTCACTTCACAGGTGGTGAAGCAGGTCTGCAGGTGTCTATCTTTCTCTCCCCCTCTCTGTCTTCCCCTCCTCTCTTCATTTCTCTGTCCTAACAATGACGACATCAATAACAACAACAATCATAACTACAACAATAAAACAAGGGCAACAAAAGAGAAAATAAATATTAAAAAGAGAGAGAGAGAGAAATTCATGTCCACACAGGCCCGTGGTGACATCTGGCGGAGCTCTATGGACAGTCCACAGCTGGTAGCTGGAAGGGCGGAAGTCACAGGAGTCCCCTAATTGTCAAGTGTCACCACCACCACCACCACCACCACCACCACCCCGCCAAGGTCCAGCCCATGAATCCATGGGTATAAATGTGACTGGGGCCATAGTCAGGTGTCCAAAGACTGACCTCAAGGTCATGGGAACATGAACCCATGTGCCCCAGGCCTTTCGTCACCAGGGTGCTAGAACAGAGTCACAGCCCAGCATCAAGCTTTCCTCAGACTCTGGGAGACTGGAAGTGACACTGGGTGGCAGGGTTGCGGAATGGAGAGTGAGGGATGAAGCCGGAGGCTGCTGTGGCCACTGGAAGCACCTGAAGGTCACAAGAGATCGGTCCATGCCTCTCCTGAATCTTTCCTTTCCACTTTATTGGAGAAGGTCATGGTTTCCAGTACAGCTGTCGACACATGGGCACAGCCTCTCATTTCGCTGTGGTAGGCATCTATAAGACACTTTTCCCATCCCCACTCCAGGTCCTTTTCCAGCACCCTGCACCAGGACCCTAGAGAACCTCCATCCAGTAGCCACATACCAACACAGTCCAAGTTTCACGGCAGGTTCATCCTTACTGTCTTCACTTCTTAAGTCGTACCTATGAGTGAGATCACTCTGTATTAGCCTCTTTCTGGCTTATCTCACTCAACATGACACCCTGAAGTTCTATCCAAGATGTTGGCTGCATAGTATTCTGTTGTGTATTAAACCACAAGTTTCTTATCTGTATTCAATATAATTTTTACTAGTGATTTAACAGTGACTTACAAGATTGTATGCTTGCCAGACTATATGCTAAACAGTAAAAATTGCTTCTTTTTTTTTTTTCACCACTCCTGTCACCAAAGGTCTGTAAACCACAACTTTCTCAGCCACTCATCTCTCATTCGGCATCTGGGTTGCTTCCAAGTTTGGGTTATTACAGCTTATGCTTCTATGAACATAGGTGTGTGTAGGTCTCTTTGAATAGACGTCTTCTTTGTCTCCTTTAGATATGTCCCCAGGAGAAGGATTGTTGGATCATAGGGTAGGTCCATTTCTAACCTGCTGATGGTCTCCAGACTATTTCCCACAGGGGCTGGATCCATTTACATTCCCACCATCAGTGCAGAAGAGTTCCTTTTCCCCCACAGCCTCTCCAGCAGTTGATTTTCTGTCTTTCCTAATGTGTGACATTCTCACAGGTATAAAGTGGCATCTCATTGTTTTTATTTGCATTTCCCTGATCATCGATGACTGAGCATTTTGTTATATGTCTGTTGGCCCTTTGGGTCTCTTCTTTGGGGAAGATTCATGTCCCCACTGCCCCCATTTTCCGGTGTTTATTTTATTTTATTGCTGAGTTCTTTATGTATTTTGGTTATTAGCCCTTTGTCTGATGTGTGGCATGTTAAGATTTTCCCTCACCCCCAGGGACAGGGGGGAGAATCTTTGTTTTGATGGTGATTCCTTGTGTTGTACAGAAGTTTTTTAATTTGATATAACCCCACTGGTTTGTTTTCCTTACAGTTGGACTTGAGTTGTCAAAGGTGTTTCAAAAGCTTACAACTGAAAAGACTTATACCAATGTTTTCCTCTAAGTATTTGATAATTTCTGGTATAATATCCAAATCTTTGATCCATTTGGATTTTACTTTTTTTTTTTTGACTCCAGGGTTATTGATTGCTAGGGCTCAGTGCCTGCATCATGAATCCACAGCTCCTGGAGGCCACCTTCTTCCCCCTTTTGTTGTCCCTGTTGTTGTAGCCTTGTGGTTATTATTGTTGTTGTTGATGTAGTTTGTTGCTGGATAGGACAGAGAGAAATGGAGAAAGGAGGGGAAGACAGAGAGGGGGAGAGAAAGACAGATACCTGCAGACCTGCTTCACCGCCGCCCGTGAAGTGACTCCCCTGCAGGTGGGGAGCTGGGGGCTCGAACCCTACGCCGGTCCCTGTGCTTTGCACCATGTGCGAGGAGTTGACTTTTGTGTGTGGTGGTATGAGGTAGTCCAGTTTAATTCTTCTGCATGTCTCAACCCAATTTTTACAACACCATTTGTTGGATTGATTCTCCTTTCTCTCAAATCCTTTAACTTGACCTGCTGGTGTGTGTGGTCTTTGACTGGGAAAGTTGCCCAAACCCTCAAATGGGAATGACTTCAGGCATGGACAGAACTCCTCTAATGGACACCAGAGCTCAGCTCTCCTTGTCTCTGTCAAGATCAAATGCTGGGGATTCCTGGTAGACTTTCCTAAGCATTTGACCCTAGTATTTCTGTTTGGTTGTTTAGTTGAGCTCTTTTTTCTTTTAATATACTTGTTTTATTTTTTCCACATACTAATTTAATTTATTACTTTTAAAATTTTTATTTGTAAAATGGAAATATTGACTAGGTCCTAGGATAAGAGTGATACAATTCCACACAGTTCCCACCAGCAGAACTCCATATTCCTTCCCCTCCCCTGAGAGCTTCCTATTCTTTATCCCTCTGGGAGTATGGACCCAAAATCATTATGGGGTGCAGAAGGTGGGAGGTCTGGCTTCTGTTAATTGCTTCCCCCTGAACATGGGCGTTGGCAGGTTGATCTGTATTCCTAACCTGTTTCTCCCTTTCCCTAGTGGGGCAGGGCTCTGGGGAGGTGGGGCTTCGAGACACATTGGTGGGGTCATCTGGGTTTACAGTTAACAATATTTATATACTTGTACCATATTTTGGGAGCTACTCTCTTCCCTGATCCAGCTTTCTAGTCCTTTCTCCGACTATGACACCATCTCTCCAGACAATAACTTGGGTCCACCTGCATATTAGATGTCAGGCTCAGGCAAAAACTAATAAACTCATGAGTCCCTTGGAATATACTTATTTTATTTTAACAAGAGAGAAAAATACACAAAGAGAGAGACCAGAGCACTGCTCATTTCTGGATTACAGTGGTAGTAGGGAGAGTGAAATCTGGGACTTTGGAACCTCAGGCATGAAAGTTTTTTTTTTTCTCCTTTATTGGGGGATTAATGTTTTACATTCGACAGTAAATACAGTAGTTTGTACATGCATAACATTTCTCAGTTTTCCACAAAACAATACAACCCCCACTAGGTCCTCTGTCATCCTTTTCCAGGACCTGTACTCCCCCACCCACCCACCCCAGAGTCTTTTACTTTGGTGCAATACACCAACTCCACTGCAGGTGCTGCTTTTTTTTTTTTAAAGGAAGCTTCAGCACTAGGGGGTGGGGGGAAGGGAGAGGATAGAAATCCAGTATGAGGGAGTCAACAGTAGCACAGCAGATTAAGCGCACATGGTGCAAAGCACATGTGTAAGGATCCCAGTTCGAGCACTTGGCTCCCCACCTGCAGGGGAGTCTCTTCACAAGCGGTGAAGCAGAAGGCATGTAAGTTTTTTGACACAACCATTATGCTGTCTCCCCTGCCCAGTTGGTTGACTTTTACACTACCAGAAAGCAGTCTAGATGCCTTGTGTGTGCAAGGCATGGCTGTGTGCACCATGCACAGTACCTATTGAGCTCCATAGATTGTGAAGCAGGGCTGTGGGGTCTCTCCTTTCTCAGCACCATGCACAGCACCCAGGGAGTTCCATGAATGGTGGAGCAAGACTGTGGGGGTTTTTCCTCGTCTGCCTTTCTCCCACTTCCTCCCCTTCAAAGGAATAAATAAAGAAATAGTAATTGGGACAGGAAGACTGCTCAGCATGGACATGTGTGCACAGAGCCTGAAGTTCATTCTGCAGAGCCACATGAAAAGAAGACAAAGTCCCAACTGTCCTGTAGTGCGCATCTCCCGCGTGAGGCTGGTCCCTCCCTGAGTCTGAGTCAGAGCACCTCCTACAGACTTGTGGGTGTGTGAAGCTGTAGTAGGAAATAAGAAGGCTTATGTGCTTTCTTTCAAGAACTTCCAAAGTAGGAAAAACTGTAACCCCCTCTGTCGAAGAACCCCCACTGGATGGGTCAAAATGGTGTGCATCTGGGGATCACACTTGTGACAAGTGTGGTTCCACTTGTCCAGCATCTGGGGGTGGGGCAAAGCAGGGACTTCCGTTTATCTTTTGCCTAGTGGCTGCCATCGTCCTCAAATTCACAGAAATTCAGAAGAAGTAGGTCACCTCTTCTCAAGTCTTTTATGATCTCAGCCTCCCTCACCCAGCATGTTGTCTGCTGTTTGATGATTTCTCTGGGGCTGAAACTGCTCCCCAAGCCTGGGCCGGCAGGGGGTGAGAAAGATGAGCTGGCCCTAGGAAAAGGGCTCCTCTGTCCAAAATTGATGACTATTTCTCTCAGCACCAGGATCCCCCTGCCTCCCAGCAGAAACCTGGTAAGGGCTTCAGCTGGAAAAGCTGAGTTGAAGGCCAGCACCACTTTCCTCGTTCAAACCTGCTTGTCAAATCGGCAAGAACAAGCCCGGACATGAGTTTGCAGGGACACCTCGCACACGATTTTTGCTTCATTCCTCCACATCCTCCTGATGTTGTGGGGGTTTGACAGGAGCCTCTGCCTGTGGCAGAGAGAACAGTCTTTTTATTTATTTTTTTTTTAAGACAAGGCTAATTTGTTTCCTGAGGAGAGATGCCAAAATGCCTCAATTTGTTTCAGATGTCTCTGAGATAATGCTGGTGTTTGCTTGCCCCAATTAACCCGCTGGGTGCCCTGGGAAGACCAGTACGTTCTGATAACGAAGTGGCTTGCCTGCCTGATAACCTCCCTCCACAGACAAGGCGAGGCTCGCAGGTGCAGCACAGAGCCACCGCCAGAATGATAGGGAGGGGCGTCTGAAACAGTCTCTTTCCTGTCTTGCTCGTGTATCCCCATTCTGGCCAGTGGACACTTACTGACTGAATCCTTGGGGACCATCTACAGCCAGCGAGGGGAACACTGAATACTGCAGGTGGAGGCTCAGTGGTGAAGCACATGCCTTACCGGGGGGGGGGGGGGGGCAGCACCACATGGAAGCCCCATGGATGGTGGAGTGGTGGCACAGACATACACACACACACACACACACACACACACCACTACCCACCCCCCACCCCGGCTCAGACAGTAGCTCTAAGGTCTGCAGGAGTTGTCACAGTGTTACCAGATAGTACACAGCCCTGGGGATGGGATGGGATGGGATGGGATGGGATGGGATGGGATGGGATGGGATGGGATGGGATGGGATGGGATGGGATGGGATGGGATGGGATGGGATGGGATGGGTTTGGGATGGGATGGGTTTGGGATGGGTTTGGGATGGGTTTGGGATGGGTTTGGGATGGGTTTGGGATGGGTTTGGGATTTGGGGTTAGAACCAGCCCTTATGCTGCAAATCTGTTGCCTGGGTCCAGGGTCTGGAGAGAGCATGCATCCTGAGTGATACCCTGCTAGGAAGGGCCAGGAAGGGAGGCTAGAGACAGCTCAGCAGATAGAGTGCATATCATACCCACCTTGAAGCCCTGGGTTCAAGTCCTAGCACACATGGGAGCTCAATGTATGGCAGAGCAGTGCTTTAGTCTCTCTCTTCTCTATGTGTCTGTCTGTCTTCTCTTTCTCAAATCAAAGATGGGTTGGAGCAGCTGCTGAACTGTACGGTGTTTTCATTCTTGGAACCATGTAGAAAATAAAGAAAGAGGGGCCAGGAGGTTGTACACCCGGTTGAGCAGGCATGTTACCGTGTGCAAGGATCTGAGTTTGAGCCCCTGGTCCCCACTTCCAGAGGGGAAGCTTCAAAAGTGGTGAAGCAGGTCTGCAAGTATCTCTCTGTCTCTCTCCCTCACCCCCCTCTCGATTTCTCTCTGTCCTATCAAATAAAATAGAAAAAAAAAAAAGGAAGAAATGGCCACTGGGAGTGGTGGATTCTTAGTGTTGACACCAAGCCCCAGTGATAAGCCTGGTGGCAAATAATAATTATAATTAGATAATATAAATAATATCAGGAGGGTTAAGTTCCCCCTGTCCCCAGCCCCCCCTCCCCGGACAGGGGCCCAGCTCAGCAGCCCAGGCTGGCATGGGATGAGGAGGAAGCAGAGAATGTAGTTGATTCTGTGCTGAAAAGGGAACCCTGCTGAGGTGTCCTAGCTGCCAGAATGTTCCATCTAGAATGAACAGAGTGCAGTGGCAGGAGGGGGCTACAGGAGGAAGGACTTCCCTGGCAGCCAGTGCCACGTGATCACTGTGCCGTGTCTCATACCCTTGAGAACTGCAGGCATTTGGGGTGGGTGGTGTTTCTGGGGTGTCTTCTTCCTCTCATTCTCTGTGGGGAGGCCCTGGGGATAGAGATGAACCACCACGTGTCATGAGTCAGATAGAGAAAGTGTGCTTCTGTGTCTGAGAGGATGGCCCTTCTCCCTTGTCACTTGGGGAGAAGTGCTGATGCTTCCCCAGATGCTTCCCCAGATCATGGGGAGGGCTGATGCATCCCCATGTCTGTAGCTGTGGGGGTGTCTGAGTGCAGAACACAACTCCCCTGCTCCTCAGTGAGTAACAGGCAGGGAGCCCACTGGGCAGCACAAAGGTGGGCAGCAGGGAGGAGGTGGGGTGTTAAAACTGAGTGCCTACAGGCTGGGCAAGCTGGATGTGCACCGAGCAAGTGTGAGGAGTGCTGCACTGCGGCATACTGCAGTCCGGAATGGCCTCTGTGCAGTGTACGGTGGTCTGAAGTGGTCTCTGGTGGTCTCTAGTGGCACGTGATGGTCTTTCATGGTACACGTGGCCTGCAGTTGTCTGCCAGGACACACAATGGTCTACATTCATATATGATGCTCTGTAGTGGTCTCCAGTGGTCTCCAGTACTCTGATGGCTTGCAGTGATATGCTGTTGAAATTTGACCCCAGATTTCTGGGTATTTGTCGTTAGAAATTCTGTTGAATTTTACCTAAAGCCTCCATGTTTGTGGCACATGTCTGGCTGATAGTTAACAGCTGCCCAGTAAGTAAGGCTTCAGGCTCTCCTTGGTGTCACAACTCCCTCACTCTTTTTTTAAAAATTTATTTAGTATATATATATATATATTTATTTATTTTCCCTTTTGTTGCCCTTGTTTTTTTTATTGTTGTTGTAATTATTGTTGTTGTTACTGATGTCGTCGTTGTTGGATAGGACAGAGAGAAATGGAGAGAAGAGGGGAAGACAGAGAGGGGGAGTGAAAGACAGACACCTACAGACCTGCTTCATCACCTGTGAAGTGATTCCCCTGGGGGCTCGAACCAGTCCTTGTGCTTTGTGCCATGTGTGCTTAACCCGCTGCACTACCGCCCCAATTCCATCACTCTTAAGGTAGAAGTATGAAGAGTGGGGGGTGGTATCACACCTGGTTGGATGTACATGTTACAATGCTCAAGGACCCAGGTTCGAGCCCCCGGTCCCCACCTATAGGGAGAAAACTTTGCGAGTAGTGAAGCAGGGCTGCAGGTGTCTCTCTGTCTCTCTCCCTCTCTATTACCCCCTTCCCTCTTCCTCTCAATTTCTGATTGTCTCTGTCCAATAAATAAAGATAATAAAAAAGTTAAAAAAAATAATAAAGATAATAAAAAAGTTTTAAAAAATGTATAAAGAATGTCAGAGAGTTATAATGGCATCCCACAGTCCTTGAGATTATGCAAAATGCATATATGTATTTCTGACCTCTGACTCCTTCCCTGAAGGGTTAGAGGTTTGTACACAATAGAGTGACCTGAATATTTCTTGAGGCATCAGAGAATTGCACCTAATGATATTCAATCAAAGACAATTGTAATCAAGGTCTAGCACATTATCGGCATCTCCTACACTTTGACAGTCACTTGTACTTTGACAATTGCTCCTGGATTGTGTTTACCTAAGAACATCTTTGATCAGCCTGTTCGTTCTGATGTGATGGGATTTTGCCAATAAATACTCTGCTTGGAGTTCTGATCGTGGACACACTTGACATTCTCCCATCTCAAGGTGTCTAGAAGCTGTCCTTCCAGACTCTTCAAACAATGAAGTGTCTGCAGGTATTTTTCTCTCAGACCTGCAATGCACTGGATCTCAGGGTCCTGGCTTCTGGCAAAGGTTCTCTATCGGCGTAGAAGCCATAATATGCAGTGCACTACAGTGGTATGTGATGGCCTGTCGTGCTATCCAATGGTATATGTGATAGCCTAATGTAGTGATGTGCTGTGGTCTTCAGTGATGTGGAGTAGCCTGCAGTAGCAAACCACGGTATGCAAGGGCTGATGACACCCCAGGTCAATATGAGGGCAGGATGAGAGATTCCATTCCTGTGACTCTGACCCCCAACTCTGAGCCCTCACTCCACCTTTGTGAAATGGAAATCATACCCATCTCTCCCACTGGTTCCAAGTCGTGAATGAGGTGGCCTTCTGCAACTTGTGGCCTTGCTCAGGAACCCTGCAATGTGGTCAACCCTTATCTTCTAGAAGCAGGAATTTAAAAGAAAATTTTTTTCCCAAAAGTGTTTACAGTAGGCTAGCTGATAACTCAGAGTGTGGAGTAAATACATGAGGTCCTAGGCTATGGACATGACACCAGATAGGAGCACTATGTTCAGCACCCTGGTGATAGGGATTGTTCCATGGATGATGGAGACCAAAGATCCAAGTTTGAAGTTCCTTCTGCATCCTTCTTAGGGGCTGCCTGATCTCACACACACACATCCTCATCTCTGAAGTGGGGAGAGCAATACCTACCTTCTGTTTCCATTCCCCCCCCCCGGTCCAGCCCTTACACCCCTGTCAGAGTCCCCACCTGCTCCCTTTTTCCTGGGGTAGCCATAATCAGCTCTAGGACTTTCTGATTTGGTTGTATATTTTTGTTCTGTATAACTTTTCTTCTCTTTAAATAGCAAGCATATATTGTTGTCTTTCGGTCTTCCCATTTAAGGATTGTCATTGGACTTCTTATGAAAAATCAGTTTTTAGCTCAGATGGCCCACAACGAACCCTCCTCTGCCCACACTAGTGACAAACAGGAATAGCCGCTGTGTTGGACTTTCCATCCGTGATTTCACAGTCAAGACAGTGCAGATGTGTCCTCATGGATGCATGCCACAGCTTCTGTTCTTTTTTGATGTATCTTTATTCATTTCTCATCTTTCTTCACTAATTCAAGCCCCAGGGTCTGGGCCAGTTTTCAAACACAAATGTTTTCAGTATGATGAAAACTTTACCGTGAAGTACTCTATGAAGGTACTACCATGCCACCCTCTAGGAACTTCTATCATGTCCTATTTTGGATCCCCTGTTTTCCTGGGTCTTGTGCCTTCCTCTGTTCTGAGAATTTTTTTTTTGTTCTTTGAAATCTTGTCCTGCCCCAGTATTCTTTCTTCCTTCCTTTTTTGCTTCACTCTTTCTTCTTTCTTTCCTTTTTTTTTCTTTTTTTTTACTCATGATAGTTTGGCTGGGGATATAATTCTAAGATAGAGATGATTTTTTCTTCTGGTGGCTGAAAGCACTGCTTCATTGCCTCCCAAATTCCAGTGCTGCTGTTGGGAGGTCCAACAATCTCCTGTCTACTCCTCTTTGTGTACCTATGCTTGTTGTCTGTCTGTTTGTCTGTCTATATATCTCTACCTTTTCTTTCTCTCCCTACATACAGACTGTCCTCCTCACCTCCACTGATCTGAAAGTTTACAATGTCTTGAGTCTCTTATCTGATTAACATTCAACTTAATTTGGATCTACTTAATTTGGAGCATATATTCTTTTGTTTTGAGACATGTGGGGCACTGTCTTGTGGATAATTTTTTCCTGTTCTCTTCATTTAGAGCATTTCTATAATCTTCTGGAATGCTTCTGACGTGTCATCTCATTTATTTAGCATGATGCCTAAGTGTTGTGCCCATGCAGCATCAAGCCCTGCAGCCTCCTCTGAGCCTGTTTCTTCATTGTTCAGTTTTGGGAAGAAAGAACAAAGAAGAAAGGTCAAGACATAGAAAGAGAGGAGAGAGAAACCATAGCACTGCTCCACCATCCATGGGACAAGCCCACCCCCAGGATACTGTCCATAGTGCTTCTACCTGAAGTCATGGCCAGAACACAAAACTTATGCATAACAAAGCATTCACTCCATCTTCTGGGTTCTCAACTATCCTAAATCAAACACTTTTGAGAGAAGACATTTTTTTAATTCCTATGTCCAATTTCCTTTTTTAAAAAATATTTATTTATTTATTTGGATAGAGACAGAGAGAAATTGAGAGACACCTTTAGCCCTTCTTCACCACTTTTGAAGCTTTCCCCCTGCAGGTGGGGACCAGGGGGTTGAACCTGTGTCCTTGCACACTATATGTGTGTGCTTAACCAGGTCCACTAACGCCTGGCCCCTACTTCCAATTTCTAGAAACTCATTTTCTGTGTGAATGCTTCTTAATTGTAACATTGGATTTTGATTACATATGGATTCAATATCTCCTTTCTTTGCATAGTAATGATGGAGTGCCTTTACTCATTTTGGTTTTGATTTTTATGCTAACAGATATCCTCAGATGTCTAGTGATCCTTGGTTATCAGCATAAATTTGAATGATGATACACACACACACACACACACACAAAGGCAACTTGAAACCAAGAGCCTGTGGGTGAAGGGTTGTTTTTTTTTTTTCTTCTTTTCTCTGACTGAAGTGTGGCTTGGTCATTTCCTGGGGAGGATCCCCATACTGTGTCAGTGTTTTTAGTATTTTTCTTTTAATCTGATCACAGTCCCTCAAGAAAGAAGATTGGGTCTCCTTGGGGGAGAGAGAGCTCATTGCAACATGTAGGTAGGGACAGGGAATCTGGACACTCATCCCCCCCCAACCCCGTCACCAAATTTTGTTCCTTAATACACTTGGTCAAATGTACCCTCCCTTCCCTTTTTTTGTTCCCTGCTCAGTAATTGGAGCCCCAGTACTTCTGGAGTGAACAGGCTTCACTCCTGCTGAGTGGGAGACAAACTGATTCTATACAGCTGTTGCCCTCTATTCAATCCACCTGCGCTTCCAGTGCAGCCAGATGCCTCCAACTTGAGTCTTTGGGAATGGTCTCAAATTAACTTCCTTCTTGCATTTCATTTGGGGCTCGTAATCTGGTCACCGCTCAGTCATTTGCCTGAATCCCAGTTGTATTTTATTGGAGTATCATTTCATTATATTATATATTTTATATAGATGTGGGGTATGCAGTGTTGATAATCAATGCATGTTTCTTGTGCCTGGCTTTACACCCCTTAACCACCCAGACTTAGCATCTTGTAACCAGTGTTTCGCCACAAAGAGTAAAAATTTACTCCAGCTTTATTTAGCTCATCTACTTGTTTTCGTTATCACATGTAAGTAAATAAAGCTACCTAGTACTTGTCTCTTTTCTTTTGACCTTTTTCCCTATGCATATGCTATCCTCAAGGTCCACCCATATTGTTGCCCATGGCAGATTTCACCTTTGTTTATAGCTGAGTAGTATTTGATTGGATATGTAGACCGCCTCTTTTCTGTTCTTCATTCAGTGATCACAGATTATTTGGAGCTCGTAGGTACTGTGAACAACACTGCTGTAAACACGGAAGTCCATAGATCTTTTGAAATTTGTGATGTTGTGTTTTCAGGTAAATGCCCTGCGGTGAGTGGGGTGACTGATTTATATAAAAATTCCCTCTCCCCCCCACTCTACCAATCTCCATGCTGTTTCCCATCGTAGCTGCACCAGTTTACATTCTCAACAAGAGTGCACAAGGGCTCCCTCTCCCCAGCACATGTCGTCTCTTGTCTTTTGGAAAAAAGCCATTCTCACAGGTGTGAGACAGTATCTCATTCCAGTATTCCACTGTTGATGCCTCTCAAGCATTTCCTCTATCCTCACAGACTTAGGGCTTTCTAAAAAATCCCTGTTCAGAAGCAGGGAACTAGCTCAGCCTGTTACAGCACCAATTTGCATGCCTGGCATCCAGAAACCCTTGGTTCAATCCCCAGTATGATGCCAAAGTTGAACAGTGCTCTTATTGTCTCTCTCCCTCTCTCCCTCTTTTCCTCATTACTCTTTCATTGCCTCATAATAAATAAATCTTCTTTAAAAAATAAAATCCCTGTGCTATTGCTTAAAGAAGTTTTAGAGAGTTTTCAGAATCATAATAGACTTATTATGAAGAGGAAATGAGATAATTTATGGAAGGAAGCTAGCACAGTGTCTGACACATAATCAAAGTGATTATTTTTGCTGCTTTCTACTTATTCCATTCTTGTAAAGTCATCCCAGTATGTAAATTATACTTGGTCAGTTCTAAATATTAAACAGTATTGAAAAGAAGAAAATAGAGGCCAGTGTCATTACTCTGTGTTACTCATATCCCACAGATTTTAGGTCCAGGATCATCATGTAAATTGGGCCCTCTCTCTCTCTCTCTCCCTCTCTCTCTCTCTCTCTCTCTCTCTCTCACACACACACACACACACACACACACACACGGGAGTTTACTGTGTGACAGCAACCCTACTATTATGGAGAGCTGAATCTATATTTAGCATCATATTACATGTAATATGACTGGAACATTTTAAGTGTTTGATATAAATATCCATCATCACCAGAGTCTTCATACCACCACCATCACCATCAGCACCACCACCACCAGTCATCACAACCATCTTCTTTTAGCTAAAATCCAGGTCTCCAAATTATTGCTAGATTATGGCTCCTATTTCAGAATGGGGTATCCATTAGAAGCTTGGTACCTTGTCCCAATATGTCTCAGTGTACTAGGTTGAGCAGAATCCCTAAGATGACCAGTGAGGTGATTCATCTCACAGAATCTGGGGAAATTTCTGATGGTGCCCCTCAAAAGCAACTTACTTATGTGATTTCTGGCTCTGCAGAATTAAAAAAAAAAAAAGGAGTGAAAAGATACTGCTTTAAAGACAAAGATGGATTTAGCTCAGCTTTGCTTAGTCCTTTCACGTCTCTCAGTAAAGTATATTTTTAGCTATGCCCCATAAACTATTCAAATAATCCATTAAGATAGCTGTAGAAATGAGCATAGCAGACTATCAGTGAGCTAGTTTGGTTATTCACCGGTTATTAATCTTCTCTGCTTAGGGTCAGATTGTCCTGTCTTCAGCATTTTTCACAGTGTCTGATGATGTCCAGGGAGTTAATGGAGGTCTTGGAATGTGGAAACAACAAGCATGATAATCCCAACTGGATGTCATCCTGGGTTTCTGAAGCAAACTTGGTGTGATGCCCTGGCAAATGAGCAGGCAAGCACCTGTGCTATTTATCTGGGTGTTTGTACGCTGTTCTGGCAAAGCAATGCCGATGCACAATGATGATTTCCTTATGATACTTTCACTAGGAGCAAATTGCTTGGAGCATCTGTTAACATTTTGAGTGGCTGTCCATTCTGTTTGCTCCTTTGTTCCAATATAAAGTTAAAACAGATTTTGCTGTGTCTCAGAGACCCACAGGATTTCTCTGGACATTTTTGGGGACATTTTTCTCTGACTCTTGCTCTCCTTTCTCCCAACCTCTGCATGTTTGGGAAGCCTGTTTTCCTTTGAAAGTTCCTGCAGTTACAACACATGGTCCAAGTTACAAATAAATTCAGTGATGGTAGTGGTGGTAGTGATAATAATGGTAATGTGTTGAATTGCCTCAAAGCCTTCAACACAGGTATGATGAATGATCATTTAAAACTCAATCTTCTTCTGAGGAGTCCCAGGGTGACTCCTATCAACTTACTCTCCTAAAGTAGGATTATAATTGGTGAAGCACTGGCCACAGGATTTCTTGCCTTTTGTTAGTTACAATATACATCAAAGGAATTCCAAAACAGCTTATGTGAGCAAAAAGCAAAACATTTCATTAAAAGAGGAACGGAATGAAGAAGGGACATTTCCAAAAAGGCTGTGCCACTAATTAGGCCATCAAGTTCTAACTAGCACTCCTAATGGAATCACCATAATGATAAGGCTGCCAAGATTAGCACATCCAATACCCCCTCATTCACATCAGGTAGCAAACTGGCTATGGACTGGCACTTTGGTACCATGGACTTTGGCACCATGGGCACCTGTTGGTGTTTGAGAAGTGACAGATCCTTGTTAGCCATGCAGAGCATTGGAGCCATGGTTTGCACACACTTGTGGCAAGCACAAACCTGCCCTGCCAAGATATCTTCCCTGGACATTTCCCCACCGTGGTGGTAGTAATGATGGTGATCATGATCATGATGATGATGGTGGTAGTAGGCATTATGATCCTGATGTTGATGATGATGATGTTGAAAGTGATGATATGCTAATGGTGGTGATGGTAATGATGATGTTAACTAGCTAGTATCAAACACTTCAGCTATTAGGGCCGTGTGGTGGTGCACCTAGTTGAGTACACATGTTACAATGCACAAGGACCCAGGTTCAAGCCCCCAGTCCCCATCTGTAGGGAGAAAGTTTTGTGAGTGGTGAAGCAGGGCTGCAGATGTCTGTCTTTCTCCCTCTTTGTCTCCTCTTTCCTCCTAGGTTTCTGGCTATCTCTATCCAATAAATAAATAAGGATAATATAAGATTTTTTTTTTATTCCTGGTCCCTGTGAAACTGGGGTTTAGAGCCATCTGGTCATTTTCCTCTAAGATTTTGCCCTCTGGGGGTATGGAACAACATTATTTTGGGGGTATTGGATCGACCTTCCCGTGGTGCATCTCGTGAGTACCCATTCATTGGGGAAACTGACGATCCTTCCTAGCCGACTGAATCCACATGAATCCCAGTCACTTTCAAAGCCAGCAACAAGCAGCTCCTGACAGCTTTCAAGCTGTTGGTCCTGCTCTTCGAGTCCTCCAACTTAATGTTGAGGGGCTGTCCTTTGCTAAACGCGTTCTTATTGGTCAATTGGCGACCCACATAGTCAACGACTGCCACCTCTCCAGATTCAAAGGAGGTCTCGAAACTTGACATCAGGCTCAACCTGACGCTGTTGACTGACTACGGAAGAAGGGCAAACGCTAGAAGAAGAATTTTGGGGGTGCAGATGGAATCAGTTCTGGCTTCTGTAATTGCTTCTCTGCTGGACATGGACATTGACTGGTAGAATCATATCCCCAGCCTGGAAAGGATAGAGATCTGGAGGAGGGCCCCCCCACTGCCTCTATTCTGTACCTTTTTGTCCCTGAAACAGGACATCAGGAGACCCTATCTCAGGATCCCCACCTGCCATCCACAGCCACCAAGTTACTGATACTACTGTCATTTCGTCCTGTCCTCTCTGAGCAAATATGGCCTGGAACCTACCTCTCCAGAGCCCTACCCCGCTAAAGATAGAAACATTCTGGGGGTATGGATCAACCTGCCAATGTCCATGTCCAACACAGAGACAATTACAAAACTCCCACTTTCTGCACCCCATAAACATTGTTTAATTACCACTATAAATCACTAATACAATGATAAAAAATTTAGATAATTCACCAAAAAAATTTTTTAAAAAAACCACTTCAACATTCCAGTCATATGGCATGCAACCACAAAATTACTTGTTAATTAAGAAATGAAAGAACTGTCTTTTAAGATCTTCATGTCACTGGTATCTATCCTTACACCTGAAGGAGGTTCTTTTTCTTAGAATTCTTATACCTGATCAGTGATTGAGAAACAGGTACAGTATTTTTGGCCATTATAAGATATATATATATATATATATATTTGCCTCCAAGGTTATTGCTGGAGCTCGGTGCCTGCACTGCGAATCCACTGCTCCTGGAAGCTATTTTTTCCCCTTTTGTTGCCCTTGTTGTTCATTTGTTGTTATTGTTGTTGTTTCTGCTGTTGTTGTTGTTGGATAGGACAAAAAGAAATAGAGATGGGGAGGACAGAGAGGAGGAGGAGAGAAAGATAGACGCGTGCAGACCCACTTCACTGCCTATGAAGCAACCCTCCTACAGGCAGGGACCTAGGGGGCTCGAACCGGGATCCTTATGCTGGCCTCTGCGCTTTGTACCATGTGCGCTTAAGCCGCTGCGCTACTCCCCAGCCTCCAATTATAAGTTATATATTTTCTCTTGAGTGAAATCTTGATATTTTTGTTTCTGGCAGATTTTAAGTAATAGCTAAAAACTTATTGTGTGGAAAACTGTAATCTATAGGCTCAAAACTTTATATCAGTTTATTCACTTAATCCTCAAAGTATGATGTATACATAAATCAGGGGAAAGAGGGGCACTAAAACATGAAGTCACTCAGGTCAGGTGGTGGTGCACCTAGTTAAGCACACATAGTACTAAGCACAAGGACCCACACAATGATCAGGGTTTGAGGTCCCAGCTCCCCACCTGCTGTGGGGACATTTCACAAGCAGCGAAGCAAGTCTGCACATCATCTATCTCTCTTTCATCTATCTATCTTCCCCTCCCCTCTCTATTTCTCTCAGTCCTATCCAAGAAAATGGAAAAAAAGTGGCCTCCAGCATCAGTGGATTCGTAGTGTTGGCGATGAGCCCCAGTGATAACCTCGGAGAGAGAGAGAGAGAGAGAGAGAGAAATTAAGTCACTGCCTCAGTCATTGAGTATTCAGAACTAAAACTTGGAAAGTATGGTTCCACCGCACACATTATCAGTCTTTCAATGAAATGGCCTATCATACAAAGTCCCATTTTTCAGAATATCCTGCTAGAGTGACATTATCGTTTCAGCTTTATTTTAACATTATTGTTTTAAATTTGCTTATTTTTGCCCCCCCCCCCCCCCCGGAACAGAGCTTTCTTTTCCAGAGCTGGCTTCCCTAATAGCCCACCCCTACAAACACCTGACAGTGAAGCCTGATGATCCCATTTTGGCTCTCAGAGCTACCCTATGCCATTCTTTCCTTCTGCCCTTCCCATTGTATCACCTGGACTCCCTCCCATGCCCACTATGTCCTGCCCTGTCTGTGTCTTGACTCCTACAACTCCTGGAGTTTCAGCACATCATGTCACATTCTATCAGAATGGAAAGAGAATTAGGCAAAGCTCAGCTAGACCTAAACATTGGCAGCCACCCAGATGCCTTTTTCACAAGAAATGAAAATGAGTGGTGAGAGCTGCGGTCATATTGGCATGGAAGCCAGTGCCTTCAGTTATGGAATGTGCACACATTATATTGATTTTATATATAATATATAACTCTAATCCCATTATATATAGTTTCTGTTTACACAATATAATATATTCATAAAACACAGTCACACATAGAGTATACATTATATGTTGTTTATATTTATATTATAGGCTACATATTATAGATAAAATATGAATATCATACATGAGCATGTCATTATTATGTCTAATATCTATTAAATATATTCATATATTATTATAGGTGGCTTATGTGTGATATTCATATATTATGTTTCATTTATATAATACAGATTGTATGTTATTTATATATCATATATAACCTGTATATTATCAAATGTAATAGGTGTTATAAGTATTTACATATTTACCATGCGTGTGATAAATATATATCTTAGGTTCATTGTATTTAAATGGTAATAAGGATACCTGACAGTGAGGTGGTGCAGTTCAACTGCTAGTGAATCACTCATCCCTTTTTTTAGTATTTATTTATTTCTAATTTGATAGGAAAGAGATAAACTGAGCAAGGAGATAAAGAGGGAAAGAGAGAGAGAAACACCTGCAGACCTGCTTCACCTCTCCCTCCTGCAGGTGGGAACCAGAGGCTTGAAGCTGGGTCCTTGCACATGGCAGTGTGCGGGCTCAACCAGGTGGGCCACTGCCCGTATTCATTGATTCTATAAGCGTGTGTCGCGCACCTGTCGGCTCAGCAATTACACTGTTCATGAGGTATCTGTTTTGGACATAAAAGGTGCCCCTTGCCCTCACGATGCTTCTGTGCTGGTGAGGCCATCAGTGTAGGGATGTGGCCCAGATCCTACTGAGTGATCACAACAGAGCATCTGTGGCTGCACTTGTGACAGTGAAGGTGATGTGGCCACCACACTGCCACCCCTTCCCAGGACCCTGAAATGAGGGTTTTTTCTATTAGTGATTTAATGTTGACTTGCAAAATGATGACATAACAGGAATGTAATTCCGCACCATTCCCGCTGCCAGAGTTCTGTGTCCCATTCCCTCCATTGAACACTGCGGTAGTTTTTCCAAGGTCACAGATATGGGTTGACATATATATATGTATAGAGATCCGTTCTTTCCTATGGTCCTGCCTTCTGTGCCTTTCTAAATACACCTATTACTGCTTCTGAATGTCCTTCCTGTTTCCTTTGCTCTCCCTGGGTCCTGATGGAATTGGAGTCCACAGCCCTCCTCTGGTCCTCTTCCTCTATCATTTCTCCCTCTCTGGGAGTATGGACCAAAATTTGTTTATATAATATATTTTTTATTTATTAATATATTATATTTATTTATTCCCTTTTGTTGCCCTTGTTGTTTTATTATTGTTTTAGTTACTGTTGTTATTGATGTCATTGTTGTTGGATAGGACAGAGAGACATGGAGAGAGGAGGGGAAGACAGAGAGGGGGAGAGAAAGAGAGACACCTGCAGACCTGCTTCACCGCCTGTGAAGCGACTCCCCTGCAGGTGGGGAGCTGGGGGCTCGAACTGGGATCCTTAAGCTGGTCTTTGCACTTTGTGCCAGCTGCGCTTAACCCCCTGCTCTACTGCCCGACTCCCTCGACCAAAATTCTTTATGGGGTGCAGAAGGCGGGAGTTCTGGCTTCTGTAACTGCTTCTCTGCTGGGCATGGACATTGGCAGGTCTATTCTTGTCTACAGGAACTAGATATGGGTTGGACATCTGCTGCTCTTCTTTCTCCTCATGTGAAGAGTCTGTAGGATAACCACAAAGCAAGGGCTTAGTAAACAAATTACCCGCCCACCCTAGTCAACAGACTGCACCTGTAACTCTGAGTTAGAGGAATAAAGGTGAGCACCAGTGATTTCTCAGTTTTTAGTTGCACATATTAGAACTTTTTTAAGGGCTGAGATAGCAGCTGGCAGAGGACATACCTTACCATGCTTGAGGTCCTGGGTTTGAGCCCCAGCAGCACATGGAAGGACTATGAACTATGAACACTACCAGAGCAACTGAGTGCATGCATTAGACTTTGAGTTCATTCCTGACATCAAATAAAATAAGTAAATACATAATCCAAAGACGGACACCTCTCCCTGCATAGAGGAGAGTACATGGCCAGTTTGACTATTAGCAAGAACAGAGTGACCATTCATACATTCCCCTGCCCTTTACAGGTGGGGTTTGGGGGACTGGATTGTGACACACCCAGTTGAGCACACCCATTTAAGATGCACAAAGACCGGGGTTCAAGCCCGCCCCCTGCTCCTTACCTGCAGGGGGGATGCTTCAGGAGTGGTGAAGCAGGTCTACATGTCTGTCTTTTTCTCTCCCTCTATGCCTCTCCCTCCCTTCTCAATTTCTGTCTGTCCTATCAAATAAAACAGAAGGGGGAAGAAATGGCTGTTGGGAGCAGTGGACTCATTGCAGGCACTGAGTCCCAGTGATGATCCTAGTGGCAACAAAATTTTTTAAAACATGAGGGGGCGTGGGGAATAAGCTGTATTTTCTTTCTCCATGAGTGCCGTCTCTCATCAGTAGTTCAGTGAGTCCTCTCTTGAATCTGTCACCTTTTTCATTGGTCTCCTAGTCACTCCCCCTCCCTACTGGTGTCCCTCGGGCACCTTGCCTTTGGAATGCAGACCCCTGGATGTCCTCCGATGGTGCTGGACATGCATCTGGGTCTCTGGATTTCGCTACTGAAGCATCTGGTGGTCAGACATAAAGGCCTGCACTTGCGCATTCATGCTTAACTCAGAAGTGACTTTGTCATCATCCCCGGCTATTATGACACAGCCAACAGCTGTCCGGGCCTCTGATGACTTGCTGCACTGAGTGCCTTCCCTTAGAGTGTCACCTCTCCCTGCCCTCGACAGCTCAATCTTCCCCTGTTTTCCCATGAACCAATGAATCGTTGGCATCTGTTGTCAGCGTAGTGCTAGCCCCACACCTGGGTGGCACCGTGTGGCAGAGCAATCAGGTCCAAACGCCTTAGCCCAGCTTGCACTCCATAGTCAACCTGGCATGCCGCCACACACCTCCACTTCCAGCAGAAGCCACAGAGCAGAGAGCCGAGATGGCTTCACTGTGGCTACACACCTGATGGGACCTTACATGGCCAAGACTGAGACAAGATTTCTGCCATGCCAACTAGAAAGTCACCTACAGGGGCCGGTTGAGTGTCCATGTTACAGTGGGTAAGCACCCGAGTTCGAGCCCCCGGTCCCCAACTGCAAGGGGAAAGCTTTGTAAGTGGTGAAGCACGGCTGCAGTTGTCTCCATCTGTCTCTGTCCCTTACTACCACCCCCTTCCCTCTCAATTTCTTGCTGTCTCTATCAAATAAATAAAGATAAAAAAAAAATCAAACCTTAAAAAATATTTTTTTTAATTTCTTTCTTTTTTATTGTTGTAGTTAAAATATATTTTTAAAAGAGAGAAAGAAAGAAGGAAATGAAGAAAGGAAGGAAGGAAGGCAGGAAGGAAGGCAGGCAGGCAGGCAGGAAGGAAGGAAGGAAGTCACCTACACACCATCCTGCTAGCATGTTAGCACACCCTTGTCAGCAGTGGAGTGCTAAAAGGAGGTCTTTTACTCCCTGAGGTATGACTCAAGCCTGGGCCTGTTTTCAGTGACTTGAACTTCTGGCCTGTCTGTGATCCTCCCCTTCATGTAGAGCTTCTGCCCCCGAGAAATACAGCCGCAGCAACAGTGGCCGCTCAGTGCACAGGCGAGCCCTCTCTACCCTGTGACAGACAGCACAATAGGTAGAGACAAAGCATTCTCCCTGAGCCAGTCGGCGTCTCTGCCTGATGCCAAGACAGCTCCCCTGGGGTGTGCCAGAGGGTTCAGCAGAGCTGTGAAAATAGATGCTGTGTTTGCAAACTGTACAACGATCGACAGCTGCACAGAGCCTGCCTGAGTGAATGAATGAATGAATGAATTGATTTTTCTACCTCTGAGTTTCCGTCTATTTGATGCTACTGCTATTTGCAACACTCTGTCCGCTCTTCTGCTCTGTGTCCCCAAGAGACATCTGGGGCCCTGGCAAGAGTGGTTGAAATAATATGTGCATGTTTGCTACGTAACTGAGACAGCCCTCCGGCTTCTCCAGCTTCTCTGTCTTTCCGGCCAGTCAGTTAGTTAGTTACCTGCAAGATTGCAGTGGGTGATTCAGGAGGTGAGTTCCCTTTCATTCTAGTCACAGGAATGCTTCTGGAAGGCAGAAGTAGCAGATTCTTTCTTAATGAACCAATATCCTGCCAGAGACTTATTTCTCTTTTTGCTCTTTATAAATCCCTGCTAAAGTATCAGAACACTTTTCAGTGCTAATGATAACTGGATATCTTCTGACAAGATCGTGGCTACAGAGCTTCACATAGACTGAAATTTCAAGCACCTGTAGGTGGCAGTAGCAAGTTACAAAATAGCTTTGTAAGATTGTTATTTCAGAAATGCAGAGATAGCAGCTGGTCTGTGGCACAGCTGGTTGAGCAGGCCTGTCGTCGTGTGCAGGGTCCCAGGTTCAAGTCCTCAGTTCCCACCTGCAGTGGAGGAAAGCTTCACAAGTGGTGAAGCAAGGCTGCAGGTGTCTCTCCCTCTCTATCTCCCCCCTTTTCAATTTCTCTCTGTCTCTATGCCATAAATAAAATATATTTTTAAAAGATGCAAAGACCTGCGCGGTGGTGCACCTGGTTGAGTGTATATGTCACCATGTTCAGGGACCTGGGTCTAAGTTCTTGGCCCTCACCTGGGGGAGAGGGGGCGCTTCACTAGCAATGAAGATTATTCTCAGATATGTCCCTCTCTTTCTTCCTTTCCCTACTCAATGTCTCTGTCCTATCAAATAATAAATAAATAAATAAAAAACTTGTCTTGACACCCAAAGAGCCACCGCAGGGAATATTCTCCACAAAACCCCTCCTTTTCACCTTGTGAAAATTTCCCGGTATCTGAGGAGCAGGAAATGGGGTCACTCTCTCTGCCACAGTGCTCCCATACTCCTCTCTCTGAATTTCCTCTCCTTCTCTTGTCTCCCAGCTCCCCCTGCTCCCCCACCCCTACTGCGCCTTACACAGATTAGATCTAAGTTGTAAATCATTCAGTGGAGCTTGAAGTGTTCATGTCCCCTACACCCAATTTAAAAGGCACAGACAGCTGTAAACATCTCTCAGAAAATAAACTAAATTAAGTTGCTTTCTACTTCCCTGACCCTCTATCGATTCTTCTCCTCTCTGGGTCAGCAACTCGCAACAGAAAGTTTCCCTCTCTCCGGTGTGCAAGATTGGACGAGATGCACAGTGACCCTGAAATTACCCCCAGAAAGTAGCACTTTCCTCCAAGAGTGTTTTCAGCTCTTGGCCTCTTTTTCCTGGCTATGAAGAGCAGGAACAAGCTCTTAATTGAGAGAGCTCTGCTTTTCATTCCCTCGCCTGGAAAGGTCACTGAGTGGACATGCACAGCACACTCAGATGTAGTGTGCAGCACTATGAGAAGACTCCTGAGTTCCCTCAACTCAGGAGCTCCTACCACCCTGCACACAGAAAGGCCACTTACTTCAGCAATTTCTGGGATGCAGGAGCCATGAAGAGCTCTCCATCCTGCAGGGTCTTGGGAAGAAGTTTGCTTTGAATTATACACATCCTGCCACCCTGCCCCAGAAAATTCATCAGTTCTGGCCCACACTGCTGGGATAGGCAGGATTATTTGATCTAATTTTGAAGTTTTGTTTTTTGTTATTGTTGTTGTTTTGTTTTTGTTTTGTTTTACTTTGTTGTAGTGATTTAACATTGGTTTACAGACTTAAAACTTTCTGTGGACCTGACTTCACAACTATAGACATGCATGCAGAGATCACTGTACCCATGATCTTTTGCCCGCTTCCTGTCTGGTAATTACCCTAGTTTTCTTTTTTCATAATATTAGGTGGGCAGGTGGTGGTTCACATTACAGTACACAAGGATCCGGGCTCAAGCCCCTGGTCCACACCTATAGGGAGGAAGCTTCACAAGTGGTGAAGCAGGGCTGCAGATGTCTCTCTGTCTCTCTCCTTCTCTACCTCTCCCTCCCTCTCAATTTCTCTCTGTCTCTGTTCAATAATAAATATAAAATACATAGGAAAATAATTTTAAAATATTTATTTATTTATTGTGGATAGAGATAGGGAAGTGGGATAAAGAGGGAGAGAGAAACTCCTATAGCATTGTTTTACCACTCACAAAGCTTCCCCTCCATTCTGAAAGGTAAGGGACCCAGGGGCTTGAACCCAGGTCCTTGTGCACTGTAATGTGTGTGCTCAACCAGCTGAACCACCACCTGGCCCTGCCACCATAGTTTTGTAAGGTCTGGACTGTTTAGTTACTATCTTTTTTTCAAGTGTGTTTGCTTTGCTAATCATCTTTCCCTGCATTGACTCAAGGAAAAGCAGCAAATAAGAATTCCCCCCCCCCTCAATTTTAAACTTCTGTGCTCCTGACTTGGCAACCTTTTCTCAAATCTGCAAGCAAGTCCAGAAATGCCGCTGTAGAATATCAGAATGATTGCCTCTTTCCCGAGATACGGAGTCCTTGGGCAGAGGAATTTGGGAATATGTAGGAAACTGCTGAGGAGAGCAGAATAAACAGAAAAAGCAAAGTCCCTTCTTCTGCTGAGGTATCAGCACCACCTACTGACTGGACAGCAGCCCTGCAGTCAGCTGCAAAGGGCAGGGTCCTCATAGAGCATAGCCAGTGATGGCCATGGAAGGTATGTCTGGAATTCATTGTCCTTGCTTCAAGGTGGGCATGTAATTTCTTTTGTAGTTTAGCTAAATACCATCCTATCTTGTATCAGTCGATATGGCCAGATGCCTGTCCGTTCAATAATGTAATCTTTTAATCAGCAAAGACCTCATTATGCCGTCTTTATGTAATGTTGAGAAAGGAATTTACTTCTCTGACACTAATGGGATTTCCCTGGGACTGTACTGCCCTTGTGACTCAAGGCAGATGCATGTGTCCTAGCTGAAAGAAACAGGCCTGGGATCCCTCCTCGTCCAACAGAAAGAATCCTAGTGATTGATGAAAGCTTTTCTCCCTGGATAAAGGGTAACTTCAGTTCCCATATATCATTTTAAAAAAATCTTTTCTCATAGTCCAAAAAAAAAAAAGCATAGATTCATTTTAATTTTATCTTGACATAAAGATAGAATTTATGTAACTTGCCAGTGAGAAGAGTTGTTTCCCATAGTCTATTTAGATCACTTCTTTTGAAGCCTAAAGAAAACATCATAAAGAAGATGAGAGGATAATTTTAGCATAAGCCCACCCCCCTCTGTTATTACCAGAGGAGTAGTCTTATGCCTATTTGAAGCTGAAGCACCTGCAGAAATTCCTTTCCGTTTGGAAAAGCATCCCAGCTGAGAAACCCTGCATGGAAGGCATGGAACACATCCAGAACCAGGAGCTTGACTTTCCCCGGTGGCAGGTAAAAATAAGAGCAAGCTGGTGGTTTTAAAATAAACACTAAGTTGTGTATTTAAACACACAGCACCAGCTCCTTATTAATAGTCATGACCCACCTGGAGACCTAAAAGGCATGCAAGAGCATTTGGGTGTCATTAGTGCGGTCTTTGTAATTAAACAGGCGCTCTCTGCTACACATTTTGAGCAGGCAAATCTAATAACTCCGACGATCATTTGGCTCCACGCTTCCCAAGTACCTGTTCTTGGCCGCCCTCAGTGAATTTGTGAGCAGCCATTTCCATTTGCGACCGTAACAGCTCTGCTTTGTGCTTGCTCCCCTGGTCCTTGAAAATTGACCAGAAAGTATTCTGCTCAGGGGTGATTTGTAAATTGCTTTACAGAAGGCTCCAGTCTGTGCTGGGTCTGACTGGGGTCAGAACTGGTCTGGTGTCTTCCCCCCACCCAGTGTCATTTGTCAAGTTGCACACGTTGTTCAGAAGAGAAGCAGGTCATAGAGCCGGCTGTGACGCTGCTTGGTGTGAACCGATTAAAAACCCAACTCGTGGAAGTGCCCTGCCTTGAGGCTGTGCTTTTGCTGCCGCCCAGATGGACAGACTTCCTTGTCTTCAAGATAAATCCCTTCTTCATCTTCTTCTTCTTCTTCTTCTTCTTCTTCTTCTTCTTCTTCTTCTTCTTCTTCTTCTTCTTCTTCTTCATCTTCTTCTCCTTCTCCTTCTCCTTCTCCTCCTCCTCCTCCTCCTCCTCCTTCTTCTCCTTCCTTTTCCTTCTCCCTCTCCTTCCTTCTCCTTCTCCTCCTCCTCCTTCCTTCTCCTCCTCCTCTTCTTCTTTTTCTACTGGTTCCTGTTCCTTTCTGCACAGAATATAGCCAACTTCCCCCTTGTACTGACAAAAAGAGTTAGAAGTGAGCTAAAGCACGAGGAAAATGCATTTTAATTTATAACACTATTGCCTTGTGCATATGCAATCTCACTGCTTTGTGCCAACTTTTTCAGACATGTAGAAACAGACAGACAGGCAGACAGGCAGAAAGGGAGTGATCTGCAGCACAGAAGCTTCCACCATGGCAGTAGTACCCCCTTGTGGTGCTGGGGCCTAAAACCTGAGTCACAGATGTAGTAAGTCAGTTGCTTTACCAGATGAGCTAGCTCACTGTGTATTGGGGGAAAGGGGGGGTGGCACTTGTTTCCCCAACATTTAAAAAGTTAATCAAGCATTATCTCAACAAAGAATTGAGGAGAGAGCATGATTTTCAGGAATTTGAAATTTTATTCAGGAAAATTGAGAACATTCCCATGTTAGGCCAACAGAGAGGGGGCGGAGAAGAAAGCAGAGCTCATACTCACATGATTACCCGGACATGAGACGCCCAGAGAGCAAGAGACGCCCACAGATCTAGCTTTTAAAACCCAAGCCCCACTTCTACCTTTGTAAGCCACACCTGTCACCACTCACATTTTCTGGGCAGTACCCTCCAGGGAACTCATGTCCCTCAACAAGTGAACCCTTGTGTTTTTTTTGTGTTTTGTTTGTTTGTTTTTCTTTCCTCCAGGGTTATTGCTGGGCTCAGTGCCTGCACCATGAATCCACTGCTCCTGGAGGCCATTTTTCCCCCTTTTGTTGCCCTTGTTGTTGTAGCCTCGCTGTGGCTATAATTATTGCCATTGTTGATGTCGTTTGTTGTTGGATAGGACAGAGAGAAATGGAGAGAGGAGGGGAAGACAGAGAGGGGGAGAGAAAGATAGACACCTGCAGACCTGCTTCACCCGCTGTGAAGCGACCCCCCTGCAGGTGGGGAGCCAGGGGCTCGAACCGGGATCCTTACGCCGGTCCTTGCGCTTTGCGCCACAGGCACTTAACCCACTGCGCCACCGCCCGATCCCCGAACCCTTGTTTTTTATTTTATTTCTTGTTTGTTTTTTTTGTTTTAACTTTTAGCTCACAGGCAGAAATGGCCAATAGAAAACAAATCTTAGGGAAATGCAACTGTCTAAAGGATTTTCAGAAGAACAGTGATTGTAACCAAGACTTAGAAACAAATGCCAACTGCAGAGGAGCTGACACCACCTGGGTGAGGGTGTTTGTCGCCTGCACTGTCTTTCATCAGGATACTGGGATGGAAGCCAGGGCCTGGGTCACAGCTCCCTGCCAGTTTCCCGGGGAAATCTCCACTCCGATTTATAGACTGTAAAGGGGATGTATCGGTGGCCATAGTGGGGTGCCTGGAGACAAGGACCGGGTCTGCCCAACTGAGGGGAAATATCCTATGCGTGTTACCACATGGACAAGTCCCTTGCCTACTGCCTAACCTAATGCAGAAACTTGCAGACATAGCACAGGGGAAATTCTCATGAGAAGGGGGGAAAATACCTTAGAAGATGAAATTACATACCCAAATTACAGAGGTAGAGAGGAGTCTTCATGAAAGTGACCCACATCAAAGAGACTAAAACAGATCAACCTGCCAACACCCATGTCCAGCAGAGAAGCAATTACAAAAGCCAGAACTTCCACCTTCTGCACCTCATAAAGTATTTTGGTCCATACCCCCACAGGGAAAGAAGTGTTAGGGGAAGATGACCAGAGGGCTCTGAAACTCAATTCCCTCGGGACCCAGAGAGAGAAAAGGAAGAAAGGAGGGACATTCAGATGTAGTGTAGGTGTGACTTGGAAAGGAAGAGAAGGCAGAACCATAGAAAAAAAATGGGCAAAAAAAATAGGTAGGTAGGTAAGTAGGTTGTTGGTAGGTAGGTAGTAGGTAGATAGGTAGTAACAAATAGAAATAATAGTCAACCCATATCTGAGACCTTGGGACAACCATTGCAGTTTCCAATGGAGTGATGAGGACACAGAACTCTGATGGTGGGAACAGTGTGGAATTGTACCCCTGCTATCTTGTAATATTGTAAACCAATATTAAATCAATAATAAAAATAATAGATATAGAATTAGTCAGCCCATATCTGTGACTTTGAGTGAACCACTGCAGTTTCCAGTGAAGGGAAAGGGGACACAGAACTCTGATGGTGGGAACTGTGTGGAATTATATCCCTCTTATCTTATAATTTTATGAATTACTATGAAATTACTAATAAAACAATAAATTAGAAACAACTAGAGTTAGTGAGGATATAGATAAAAAGAGACTTGGGCGGGGGAGATAGCATAATGGTAATGCAAACAGATTCTCATGCCTGAGGCTCTGCAATTTAAGGGGGGGATGTTATAGGGTTGATGAAATAGCTCACTTGGGTAGTGTGCTGTTTTTGCCATGTGAACAGTCCAGGATAGAGCCCAGGCTCCTCTGCATTGAAGGCACTCTGGTGCTGTTCCCTCTCTCTCTCTCTCTCTCCCTCTCTCTCTCTCTCTCTCTCTCTCTCTTCTACCTCTCCCTCTCTCTCTCTCTCTTCTCTCTCTCTCTCTCTCTTCTACCTCTCCCTCTCTCTGTTCCTCTTTCTCCCCCTTCTCTGTCTTTATCTAAAAAGATTATTTAAAAATAAGTAAATGAGTGAAATTTATTTTTGAAACTTATTTTTTATTCCCTTTTGTTGTCCTTATTGTTTATCGCTGTAGTTGTTATTGATGTTGTTGTTGGATAGGACAGAGAGAAATGGAGAGAGGAGGGGAAGATAGAGAGGGGGGAAAGAAAGATAGACACCTGCAGACCTGCTTCACCACCTGTGAAGTGACTCCCCTGCAGGTGGGGAACTGGGGCTCGAACCCCGATCCTTATGCCAGTCCTTGCACTTTGCGCCACATGTGCTTAACCCGCTGCACTACTGCCCAACTCCCCAGTAAATGAAATTTAAAACAGAAGGTTATATTGTGTTTTTTGAGACAAAATGGATAGAACTTGAGTTGTTGAGTAGAATAAGTCAGGAAGAAACAACAATCAGATGATTCCACTCTCTTTCTTTTTTCATGATTTTATAAAATTACAAAATTTCAGAGGTATGATTTCACACCCATTTCACCCACAGTGTGAGTCACCACACCCTATAACAACGTTGTGACACCCCCAAAAAAGATAAAATAAATAACCACTGTGATTTTCACATGTTCCAAAAGTTAGTTTGGCCACTCATTCTGATGTATAGATGAGTAAAACAAACATGCGAAGTGATTATAATAACAGCAACAACCAAACTGACTCAAACTCTGTGAGAACTACGGTGATTACCAGAGAGAGTAGGGATTAGAAGTAGGGGTGGGTAGAGAGTTCTGTTTGGTGTGATGGCAGAGGCTCTTTCTGTAGTGGTGAGTGTAGTGAAATAAACACACACACACACACTCATTCACGCACACACCACATGGCAAACTCTGCTCCTAATGTCTTACAATATTTTAAACCTATGCTAAATCAATGAAAATAAAATTTAAAAAAAAACCTAATATCGGGGGGGGAGTAGCTACTTTAAAGCAAATATTACAGCAAAGAATTCACATCCACAGAAATAACAAAAGTGAGGCAATCTAGAAAGGACCTTTAGCTGAGAGTGTTCATTTCTTAAGAAAAGCCTCACCCACCCATTTTGTTCCTATGCCCCCACCAGACTCCAAGACAGAGTAGATCCCTTTCTGAAAAGGAGCCCAGAGTGAAAAGAGCAAAGAGGAAGCTGACCTGTGTTTTGTTCGCTTTGATAGTTGCTTTCAAGTGTAGAACCAAGTGACCCTATTTTGCAACCTAGCAAAGACTAGTTGGAAAATAAGCCAATTTTCCTGCTATTTAATAATCAACTCTTCCCTAAAAGCTTCATAGCATGTCTTGCTTCTGACAGTATGTATTTATGAATTATTGACACAGATTTTCATACTGGTATGATATATGGAAACTCAAAAAAGTTTCAGTATGGGGGCCCAGACAGTGGCACACCCGATCAAGTGAACATCATATGAAGCACAAGGACCCGCACAAGGATCCTGGTTCAGGCCCCCACCTCCCCACCTGCAGGGTGGACACTTCACAAGTGCTGAGGCAGGTCCGCAGATATTTATCTTTCTCTCCCCCCCCCCTCTGTCTTCCCCTCTACTCTTGTTTCTTTCTGTCCTATCCAAATAAATAAATAAATAAATAAAATAACCTCGTAGGAGCAGTGGATTCATAGCGCAGGCACAGAGCCCCAGCGATAACACTGGAGGCAAAAAAAAAAAAAAAAAAAATTCAGTATCAGTAGTGTTAATGTGTACCTGTACGCTTATTTAAACAAAGCGCTTAGTTTACTTTCATTTAAATAGAAAGCATGACCAGGGGCCAGGCAGTAGCATACCTGGTTAAGCACACACATTACAGTGCAGAAGGACTTGGGTTCAAGCCCCTGGTCTCCACCTGCATGAGTGGTGAAGCTGTGCTGCAGGTGTCTCTCTATTTCTTGCTCCCTTTCTTTTCTTTTCTTTTCTTTTCTTTTCTCTTCTCTTCTCTTCTCTTCTTTTCTTTGGGTTATTACTGATGCCTGCACTACAAATCCATTTCCTGGCACCCATCTTTTTTCACTTTATCAGATAGGACTGAGAGAAGAGGGGAAGACAGAGAGGGGGAGAGAAAGATAGACACTTACAGACGTGCTTCACCGCTTGTGAAGCGACCTCCCTGCAGACTGGGGAGCCAGGGGCTTGAATCGCGATCCCTGTGCTTCATACTACATGCTCTTAACCCGGTTTACCACTGCCTGGCCCTCTCTCTCCCTCCCATCTCAATTTCTCTATGTGTCTATCCAATAATATAAATAAAACTTAAGAAAATAATTATTTAAAAATAGAAAGCATGGGGAGTCAGGAGGTAGCACAGTGGGTTAAGCGCAGGTAGTGCGAAGCTCAAGGACTGGCATAAGGATCCCGGTTCGAGCCCCCGCCTCCACACCTGCAGGGGAGTCGCTTCACAGGCGGTGAAGCAGGTCTGCAGGTGTCTGTCTTTCTCTCCCCCTCTCTGTCTTCTCCTCCTCTCTCCATTTCTCTCTGTCCTATCCAACAACAATGACATCAATAACAACAATAACTACAACAATAATAAAACAACAAGGACAACAAAAAGGAATAAATTTTAAAAAAATATGAAAAAATGTGAAAAAAAATAGAAAGCATGATCAACAGTAAAATAGAGTCAGAGTTGTTTGTTCGATTGTTTGGCTGGTTGGTTGGTTGATTTTCTACTCAGAAGGTTGACTACTTGCTCTGTATCTTTTTTTAAGCACCAGTCCTTCGGAGTATTGAATAAACTCATCTCTGCATGAACTAACCACAGGCAGGCAAGTTTAGAGGTGCTGTTGGTCTCTTTGTTGCTGCTATTTAATCACACCCAAATCCAGACATCAGTTCACATCTGGAGTTCTAATTGCCTGTGAGAGTTCTAGGCACAAAACAACAACCAGAGTGACTCTTCAAAACAGTCGTTAGAAATAAAGGCTCTTCCAATCTTGATGAATTAAAACCAAAGGAGGGAAGACAGTTATGTTTGGAAGAAGCCATCTGTTTGTGTACAGTGTTTGTCTCCAAGTTTGAGGACATTAATCAAGTGGAAAATGTCCGAATTCCCAGCGTAGGAAACAGACAACCAAGCCAGCGTACATTCCAAGGAAACCCAAGAGCTGTGGAGGGTTTGAGCCTCTTTAGTTCATCTTCTCTGGTCAGAAGGAGAGCTCCCTGGTGTGAGCTCAGGCATGGCCTGCTTTGCCTTGGTCCTTGCCTACTTCAGGTCTCAAAACAGGGCCGGAACAAGATCGCCATAGGCAAGTGCTATGGTAGTGGATTCCTAGCTGTCAACTCAGAAAGTGAGTGAGCATAGTTCCTGATTCAGGGGACTTGTGGTTCTTGGGACTAAAGGCTCATATCTGCCCCAGACCCTTACGTGTACAGGATGAGACAAGCATCCCTTTAGGAAGCAGACGGCCATTAAGATGAGATGTGAGCCAGCGCAGTGAAGCACACACCTTGCTGTGCCTGGGAGCCTAAGTACCCCTTGGCAGCACCGTGGGCCAAAAGGCACACCAAGGTTGGTGGAGTGATACTGTGTGGGTTGTGGTTGTGTGGAGCTCCCTCCTCCTCTCTGTCTGTCTGTGTGTGTCTTCCACTGTTCCCTTCTCTCCTATCCCTGACATTTGACATTTATTAAAATCTGTGAAATGATGATTGCGGAGGTGGCTCGGTGGGTAGAACACTGGACTTGCAGGCATAAGCTCCCCCGGGTTGATCCCATTACTGCATGTGCTGGGGATGCCTTGTTTTGTTCTGTCTATCCATCTATCTATCTTCTATCTATCCATCCCCCAGTGCCACACAGAGCATGCCTAGTGGATAAACCAGCAGAGAATGACAGTGCATTAAAAGAAAAGTTGGGGGGGGGGGCAGGAGGTAATGCACCAGGTTAAGCGCATATAGTGTGAAGCACAAGGACCGGCGTAAGGATCCTGGTTTGAGCTCCCAGCTCCCCACCTGCACGGGGTGGGCGGGGTGTCACTTCATAAGTGGTGAAGCAGGTCTGCAGGTATCTATCTTTCTCTCTCCCTCTCTATCTGCCTCTTCCCTCTCAATTTATCTCTGCCCCATGCAACAACAACAGCAACAACAACAATAACAGAAGCAACAACAATGGAAAAAATGGCCGCCAAGCAGTGGCTTCATAGTGCAGGCACTGAGCCCCAGCAATAACCCTGGAGGTGAAAGAAAGATAGGAAAAAAAAAAAACTTTAAATAGCAGCCATCAATCCACAGAGATTTAAAGTCTATTTAGGCAACATCTGGCCAAGTGAAAAGCACAGAGGCATCTCATTTCAGGCTTCATCTGATAGATGAGGGAATTTTAAATTAAAAACTAATAGCTGGCCTGGCAAGTCAGCATGGAGCTCTTCCTAGGCTTTCGCTGAGGGTGATGGTAAGGTGACTTGCTCTCAGTGCCTTCTCTTATGAGGATGAGCAGTCATTTGGGTCAGCCCTAGGGGTCAGAAGGCCAGCGGAGCAGGCAGTCTTCATGAAGCCAGCAAGCACTCCAGGTAGAGAGCTGGTTTCTTCCTTGGGGCAACAGCTGCTTCTCATTCTGCATTTTATTGGTGTAGCTCCTTCAACAGACACAGCTGACTGAGACACTGAGGATGATCTTTTCTTGATATTGGGAAACAGTCTGTTCTGTGATACATTTAAGAACTCAGCGGTTCGTCTTCTTTCTTTTCCTTTTTCATTTTATTTTTATAGAGGGAGTGAATGGTTTATAGTAAATACACTTGTTGGTACATGTGTCAGATATCTCAGTCTTCTCAGAACACTTTCACCCCCAGCCTAGGTCCTCCTCCACCATTATGCACCGGGACCTAAACCCTGCCCCCTCCAGACCCCTGCAAAGTCCTTGACGTTAGTGCAGTGCACTGAATCCAGTCCAAGTTCTGCTTTGTGTTTCCTCTCCTATCCTTATTTCTCAACTTCTGTCCATTCTTCTTCTAGCGTTTGCCCTTCTTCCGTAGCCAGTCAACAGCGTCAGGTTGAAAGCTGTCAGGAGCTGCTTGTTGCTGGTTTTGAAAGTGACTGGGATCCATGTGGATTCAGTCGGCTAGGAAGGATCATCAGCTTCCCCAATGAATGGGTACTCACGGGATGCACCACGAGAAGGTCGATCCAATGCATCCCACTTCTGTCCATGAGCAAGATCATCCCATATTCATCTTTCTCTTTCTAGCTTACCTCACTTAACATGATTCCTTCAAGTTCCATCCAAGAGGTGAAAAAGGGAATCCATCATTCTTCACTGCTGAGTGGTATTCCATTGTTTACATACACTGTGACTTTCTCAGCCACTCAGCTGTTTTTGTACACCTGGGTTGCTTCCAGGTTTTAGCTATTACAGATTGTTTTTGCCACCAGTGTCATCCTTGGAAATCTGCGCCAGCATGAATATACTGCTCCTATCTGACTCTCGCTTTATGTTTCTAGTAGAGGCTGAGAGAGAAAGAGAGATTCAGAGAAGGAGATGCACCACAGCATTACTCCATCACTCATGAAGCTTCCTCCATGCAGGTGCTCCCATCTGGTGGCTGGGTACTCGAACCCAGGTTCTTGCTCGTGATAAAGTGTGTGCAGTCTTCCAGATAAGCAATCTCCTAGGATCCTTCAAAACTTCATTTTCTGAACCTGAGATGTTTGCTTTCCACAAATGCGTGTATGGAAAGCAACACCATTGTTGTTGTTGTTTTTTTTTTATATTTGTTGATTCCCTTTTGTTGCCCTTGTTGTTTTTCCCATTGTTGTTTTTTTAAAGATTTATCTATTGGGCTGGGGAAGCAACATAATGGTTCTGCAAAAGACTTCTTCTTTATTTATTTATTTTAAAAAAGGAGACATTAACAAAACCATAGGATAAGAGCGGTACAACTCCACACAATTCTCTATATCCCATCCCCTCCCCTGAGAGCTTTCCTATTCTTTAGCCTTCTGGGAGTACGGACCCAAGGTCATTGTGGGGTGCAGAAGGTGGAGGGTCTGGCTTCTGTAATTGCTTCCCTGCTGAACATGGGTGTTGGCAGGTGGATCCATACTCCCAGCCTGCGTCTCTCTTTACCTAGTAGGTTGGGTCTCTGGGGAAGCAGAGCTCCAGGACGCATTGGTGGGGTCGTCTGTCCAAGGAAGTCTGATCGGCATCATGCTGGCATCTGGACTCTGATGGCTGAAAAGAGAGTGAACATACAAAGCCAAACAAGCTGTTGAACAATCATGGACCTAAAGGCTGGAATAGTGCAGATGAAGTGTTGGGGGGGTGGTGGTATTCACTGCAGACTATTGTGTACTTTTGCTTTCAGGTATATATTTTGCCCTAGTTTATGGATACTGAAAAAGACTTCTATGCCTGAGGTCCCAGGTTCAATCCCTAGCCCCACCATAAACCACAGCTGAGCAATGCTCTGGTTCTTCACTCTCCTCCTCCTCCTACAACTCCTCCTCCTCCTCTTCCCCCTCGTCCTCCTACTCTTTCTCCTCTTCCTGCTTACCCCCTCCTTCCTTCTCTCCCTCTCGCGATATCTCATAAAAACAACTCGGTTATTAAAATTTATTCATTTTTATGACAAGACACCAGAACACTGCTCAGTTCTGGCATATAGCAGTGCCACCAACTGAACCAAAGCCCATTGGGATCTCAGACATACAAAAGCCAGTTTTAAACACTCCCATGAATGAGGAAAGTTTGGTATAGAGTAATGGAAATAAAACTAATCCAGCGTATCCTGACAGAGACTTTAAAGTCCTGAGCTGAGATTTAAATCTAAGTGGTACATTTAATGAATATTGATGTGCTCCACAGCTTGAAACGCAGTCCTGTTACTACAGCAGGGAGTTAACCAGTGTTCTCTTGGCATTTTATTTGCTGCTCATTTGTTCTCTTTGCTGTAGTTCTCTGAGTTGGTAATTATTTGACTTGGTTTACTATACAGAAGTTTCTGGGATGTGGCTGAGTTCAGAATGTCATTCTTTTCTATAAATATTTTTCCTGGGAGCTAGGCAGTAGCACAACAGGTTACGTTCACATGGCACAAAGCGCAAGGACCTGCTTAAGGATCCCAGTTCAAGCCCCCGGCTCCCGCCTGCAGGGGGGATGCTTCACAAGTAGTAAAGCAAGTCTGCAGGTGTCTATCTTTCTCTCCCCCTCTCTGTCTTCCCCTCCTCTCCCAATTTCTCTCTGTCCTGCCCAACAACAATGACAGCAATAATAATAACAACAACGATAAACAACAAGAGCAACAAAAGAGGAAAAATAGCCTCCAGGACCAGTGGATTCGTAGTGCAGGCACTGAGCCTCAGCGATAACCCTGGAGGCAAAAAAAACAAAACAAAGTTTCTCTGGCCCATTTTGAGACACAGAGAGAGAGAGATCCAGAATGCTGCTCAGCTCTTGCACATGGTGATATCAGGGATTGAACCTGGGCCCTCAGGAATGTACATCCTCAGAATTAATTTTCAGTCATTTGTGTAAACTTGAGAAGGAGCTCAAATTGCTTTTCCCCACTGTCATCTCTGGCATCATTCAGAAAGTCCTGTTTCAGTGAAATATAAGCAAGGATCAGTGTGTGGATGTGGTTGCAGAGTTTACAGACCGACTCCATGAAGCAAACCCATTCCATTTCCAGTTAAAACTGTACTGGGGAACTTGAAAATGAATTAGAAGAGTCATAGCAGTGACTCAGTAGGCCATGTGTATGCCTGACCACACGTGAGAGCCCCAGTACCACATGGGAGCACCAGTACCATGAGCAGCACTGGGGTGGGGGGTCCTTGGATGGTGAAATGGTGCTCTGGTGCCTCTTCTCTCTGTTCCTCTTTTTTTTTCTTTTTTAATTTATTTTTTCTTAGGAGATTAACATTTTACAGTTGACAGTAAATACAGTAGTTTGTACATGCATAACATTTCCCAGTTTCCCACATAACAATACAACTCTCGCTAGGTCCTCTGACATCATCTGTTCCTCTTTCTATCCTCTCTCTCTCTCTCAAAATAAAGGAGAAAAATGGGTCAAGAGGAACCAGTACAGTAAAAAAAAAAAAAAAAAAAAAAAAGTACTCCTAATTTTAAGGAAGTAACCCATGATGTTTCTTACAGTCCTATTTATAAAATCATTGGTGTTTATATTGTATGTAAATATGTTTGTGTTTAAGCTAATTTTCTAAAACACGACTTTAACGTAGTTGAAACAACAAACTTAACAGCATAGTATTCATACTAGAAAAGTGTATGACTATGGGGATGAACATAATTAAATAGTGGAGAAAACACAGACACACAAAAAAGATCATTTGTGTTTCATATTTACAACAGCCTAGCAACAAAATTACTGAAAAGCTATGAATGCCCAAACTGGGGAGGAGCATGTATCAACATGAAGAAAGAGATTGTGTTTGAATAGTAAGGAAAACATTTTTGGTGTTGCAGTTACTGTTGGTTTGGCTCCTTTAAGATTCCAGGATTTTCCAAGTGCTATCTGCACATTTCTCAGATTTATTGTATGAGAGAAAAAGTCCAATAAAATTCAGATTAATAATATTCTCCTGGTGGCCCACAGATAAAATATTGTTTTTGCATGAAATGGGAGATTAAGAAACATTTGTCCATCCAAAACAGATGTGCTCATAGCAGCACGATGTGTAATAGCCAAAACCTGGAGGCTTTTGAAATTTTCCAGGAGGGTGGGGAGCCGGGTTTAGGTCCTGGTGCATGTTGGTGGAAGAGGACCTAGGCTGGGAGTGAGAGCATTTTTCAAAAACTGAGAAATTTGACATATGTACCAACAACTGCACTTACTGTAAACCATTAGTCCCCCAGTTAGGAAAAGAAGGGGGGAGAGAAGGAAGGAAGGAAGGAAGGAAGGAAGGAAGGAAGGGAGGGAGGGAGGGAGGGAGGGAGGAAGGAAGGAAGGAAGGAAGGAAGAAAGGAAGGAAAGAAGGAAGAAAGAAAGAAAGGAAGGAAGGAAGGAAGGAAGGAAGGAAGGGAGGGAGGGAGGGAGGGAGGGAGGGAGGGAGGGAGGAAGGGAGGATGGATGGATGGATGGATGGATGGATGGATGGATGGATGGATGGATGGATGGATGGATGGATTCTGCCTTATGAAAGAGGAGTTTCAGAAAGGCCCAGGCATGGGACACTTTCAAGCAGTCTTCACAGAGTGGGCAGGAATTCTAGGCTCTTTGGGGTTCAAATAAGGAGTGTTTCTATGTTCTCGTGTTTGAGAAGACCTTCTGTTCTCAGTCAAACTTCCCAGATGGTTGAAATTAGCCACTCACACCCTAAGACAAAATAAATAAAACCACTACCATTTGCTCCCTCCTGCCCCAGGCCCTGGGCTGGCTTCTCCCCACCCCAGATGACTGCCCTGTGACCACTCTGTCCTGTCTTCTTCCCAGACCCAACCCGAGTGACCGTGCCACCCGCCAGCATGGATGTTACAGTGGGAGAGAGCATTGTGCTACCCTGCCAGGTCACGCATGACCACTCTCTGGGCATCATGTTTACATGGTCCTTCAACGGGCACCTGATTGACTTTGACAGAGACGGGGACCACTTTGAGAGAGTGGGCGGGGTAAGTATCCACACCAGCCTTGTCCTGTGAGCCACCACACACGTCTGAAACCAGACTCTCTGGAGAGAGCGGATGCAAGTGAAGTGAGAGGTTATTCTGGGAATGTCGTCCGGCGATCCGCTTCCAAGACACCCTTGGCGAGCCCCTGCTACTTATCCATGATAAAAATGGCACTGCTGCTCTGAACCCAATTCAACTGGAACCCAAAATGTTTGTCACTCGGAATCTTTGTTTTTATACCATCACTGAAAGGAAAGAGAATCTGGAAAACACCAGAGGAAGTCAGGCACTGTTTTGCTTCTCTGAAAGGGAAGAGGAAAAAGGAAAGGTACTGAGAAGTAGGGCTGTAGAAATGCATAAAAATGGGCATATATATGAAGATAAAGGTAGATACAGATATAGATAGACAGACAAATCAACAGATACAGCTATAGATAGATACAGATATATAGTCAACCCGTATCTGTGACTTGGAGAGAACTACCACAGTTTCCACTCAATGGAGATGGGGATACAGAACTCTGGTGGTTGGAATGATATGGAATTATACTCCTATTATCTTATAATTTTGTAAATCAGTAATAAAAAATAAGTTACAAGAGAAAAAGAAAATGGCGCTGCTTATAGTATCCTCTAGGGTGGCCTCTTATCCCCTCAGTACATGAACAGGAAGTGGGGGCTCAAGGACTTGCCTTGGCCCAGTGGCTGCTTGATAGCAGAACCCAGATTCCACTCTGAACCCCAGACCCTGGCCCCCCATTTTCCAAGCAAACCTGATGAAGAGACCAGCAGAGGGGAACTTCCCCAAAATGCTTTGAGGCTACTGCTGAAACTCCACATTATAACATGAGGGCTTCTCTTGAGTCAGTCTAATCAGGTTGTTTATTATCTCTGCGTAATTTGAAGTCTATTTGGCTGAGTTTGTAAATGCCCTACTTTCCATAAAAGAAAAAACATGCATTACCCTTGAACTTATATTACCAATGCCAAAATCTGGTGCTTATTGCTCACAAAGCCAATAGATTCAAGAAGTAAGGGCTGGTGTGAGGAAAATGAGTTTAATTCAGGTAATAGCAGCCTGAGAAGTTGGCAGAAACAGACTGACATCTCAAGACTATCTTAGTCTCAGCCCAGAGTCTCTGTAGGAAAGAAGAGCGGGAGCAGGTAGGTAGGGAAGCAGTGAGAGAAGGAAATGGCACATGAGGGATGGTGGTTCAGGAGGTGGTGCAGTGGATAAAAGCATTGGATTCTGAACCATGATGCCCCAAGTTCAATCCCTGGCAGCACATGTGCCAGAGTGATGTCTGTTTCTTTCTCTCTCTATCTTTCTCATGAATAAATAAATAAATTATTTTTTTAAAAAAAGATGTTTGGGGGATGTAGCCTCTGCAGAGTATTAGAATACATCCCTCAGACTTCTTTATCAAAAAGATGATATTGTGTCCTTCAGGACAAAATGGAGGTGATTATGCTTAGTGAAGTCAGTAAGGAGGCAAGAAACAACTACCATTGGATGGTTTCACTCATATGTGGAATACAGAGAGACAATACATGAACTCACAGAGAAAAAATATGTGATTAAGCTGTCTTTAAGATTTTGAGGGAATGGTAGTGGTTATCAACTGGGGGAGGGAGAGAGCTGGGGGCACAGAGCTTCGGTGGTGTATGTGGTGTGGAGCTATGCAAATACTCTGCGCATTGTCTAGTGCTTACTCCACCAAAAGGAAGATACATCCGGAAAAAGAAAATTGTTCTCAAAATTTTGTTTTCTGCTCTCAAATAATGCCCACACCACCCCCATTTGCCACAGAGACCTGCTTTGCCATTCTATTGGAAGGGTTCAACCAAAGGCAGCAGAATAGAGAGAGGGTTTGTCAAGTGAAAAGCCCTCCCCACCCCTGCTGATATTCCAGCAACCTGACCGATCCATTGCATCTCAGTGCCCCCACATACACACACAGTTCATGTGGAGATTCCAAGGCAAAAGTTGCCCCCACTATCCTTGTGATATAAAGGATTTCTTTTTCTCCTCTACTGAAATTCTAGTTCTGTTGACGTCATCCTTATTGCCTTTCTAAGCTGTTTTCTTCTCCTCCTCCTCCTTTTTTTTTTTTTCAAAAAGTCCATGACCAGGAGCATAGATGCAAAGGACAGAAGTTAGCCATTACATCAGTGGATGCCTTATGTCATTAGGTCATTAGGTTGGGAGGAATTGCCAATATTAACCATTCTGAACTCCTTCCATGATGTCTAGCCTCATAACTTTGACCCCATAAGAGAAAGAACAATTATTTCACAAGGTCATTGAATTCCGATCTAGAAAATTCTGTAGTCTGATGCCTACTGCAGAAGAAATAGTGATACACTTCACCGAGTGTGCTAATTAAGGCAAGGGTAACACTGATTTTTTATGAAAGAGAGTAAATTGCAATGCCAACTAAGGTCAAGCCTGTTTCTCAATGTGTACTTCCTAGGTCAGTGTGAAGGAAAGGGTGGTTGGCAGAGCCAAGCTATTTATTTCTGAAAGACATGGTATAATTTTGCTCTGATGCCATCCAATAGCTCTGTCAAGAACAGAACAGGCCACCATGGGGAAAATAAATTCTTTTGTTCTCATTCATAGAAACGTGAATGTTGATCTTCTTCAGGGTTCAAGTGGAAGTAAAATGTCCTAAATGGGACCTTAGGGCTCGCTCTCTCTCTCTGTCTCTCTCTCTCTCTCTGTCTCTCTCTCCTCTGATCTCTAGATTTCCAGCAAAATAAGCCCCAAGGTGTCCCAGAGTTCTGGTTACAATGTCACCCCACATGACCTATGGAGGGATGTGTGTCTCTTCACATCTATGAAAAGTTCTGTACAACACCTGTGCCTGCAGTTAATGAGTCTTAGTCATCTGCTGATCACACACTCATTTGGCTTTTGGAAAACAAATTAACGCCTTTGTATGGGAAGCTGGGCCAAATTTCCTGGGATGGACTGGTCTTTGGGACCTGGGGTCCATCACTGGCTTGGAGGCAGTCCAGTGGTCAGACCCAGAATTCTCTAGCTGGGTCTCGCCTCCCCTTCACAAAGGGAAATACAGGCTCTGGAATGCCAGCAAGGCAGTAGATGTGTCCTGCCTGTGGCAATTCACAGTGAAACCAAGAGCCCCCTGAGTGTGTGTGTGTGTGTGTGTGTGTGTGTGTGTGTGTGTGTGTGTGTGTGTGTGTGTCTGTGTGCAGGGCACATCCTCATGTCAGAAGCCCAAGACACACAACACAGATGCCCACTGTCCCAGCCATGGGACATCAGCCATCACCCAGAGCTCACTAAAGAGTGACCTAGCCACTGCCCTCCTCTCTCAGCAGGACTCCGCTGGGGACCTCATGATCCGCAACATCCAGCTGAAGCACGCTGGCAAGTACGTGTGCGCGGTGCAGACCAGCGTGGACCAGCTGACCGCTTCCGCCGCCCTGGTGGTCAGAGGTAGGCGATGTATCCCCCAGCGGTGGCGGCGGCCTCCTGCTGTCTATAGGTCTGGGCTCCGGATCCCCCGGGGACAGAGGATGTGCAAAAACATCAGGTCCAGCTCAAATGTTGTAAACCAGGGAGGAAGACTCCACACGGGTGTGGAGACAGCCCCGTGGATAACACACACACTTCAGTATGCATGAGGCCCTGGGTTCAAGCATGGTGCTGTAAGGGAGCACTAGGGATAGTAAGGGAAGCACTGTGGGCCAGAGCAGTACTGTGGTGCCTCCTGTCTCTCCTCCACTCTCCAGTCAAATTATGAAAAGGTTAGATGGCCAGGGAAGTAGCTCAGCAGGTAGAGCACAGGACTTGCAAATCTAACACTCCTGGCTCAATCTCAGGCAGCACCATGTTCCAGATTGATTCTTCTCTCTCTCTCTCTCTCTCTCTCTCTCTCTCTCTCTCTCTCTCTCTCTCCTCCCTCCCTCCCTGGTGAAATGATACATATTTAAAAGAGAGAAGCAGGGAGTCAGGCCATAGCGCAGTGGGTTAAGCGCACTTGGCGCAAAGCATAAGGGCCAGCGTAAGGATCCCAGTTCGAGCCCCCCACTCCCCACCTGCAGGGGAGTCGCTTTACAGGTGGTAAAGCAGGTTTGCAGGTGTCTATCTTTCTCTCCCTCTCTCTATCTTCCCCCCATTTGTCTCTGTCTCGTCTGACAACAACGACATCAACAACAACAATAAGTACAGTGATAAAACAACAAGAGCAACAAAAGGGAATAAATAAATATTTAAAAGAGAGAGAAAGAGAAGCAGTAGGGCTGGGAGACCCTGTGGCATTGGCATCAGGTGCAGCCAGGACCCTGCATTCACTCCTCCCCGGTGCCTCATTCATTCAAACTGCCAGCAGAGGAGGCCCAGAACCTACCTCCTGGGGACTGTCAGCAAACGCAGAGCAAATCCACATTCTGCTCTGAGAATAGCCCCTTGACAGGCTCCCACACCCCAGCACCTGGGCCCCAGTTGCAGATGCAAAGCAGCTTCTGGAAAACCACTACTATCCTTTCTCATGTCTTCTGTGCCCTAAAGAGCATAGCTGTGTGGGGCCGGACAGTAGCACACCCAGTTAAACACACATACTACCATGTGCAAGGACCCAGGTTCAAGCCCCCGTTCCTGACCCATGGGGGGGGATGCTCCATGGGGGATGAAACAGGTCTACAAGTGTCTTCTCTTTTTCTTTCCCTCTACCTCCTCCTCCTTTCAATTTCTCCCTATCCTGCCAAATAAGAACAAGAAAAAAGAAAGGAAGGAAAGAAGGAAAGGGAGGAAGAAAGAAAAAGACATTGTTGGGTCCAGCTTCTTGGAGGCCGCCTTGGGGGAAGCCCTCCTGGCTCCTGGGGCACTGCCCACAGGCTGGGAATAGAGGCTGAAACTGTCATTTGTGAGCCTCCTTTGCAAAGTCACCCACAGGCCCCAGTGTCAGCCCAGTCACTGAGCCCCCACCCAGGTGGGATGGGATACACGTGGACTTGGAGGAAAGCTTGCAAAGCTGCAGTCGGAAGCAGCATGCCCCCCCCCCCACGTGCAAACAGATGCATGCTCAGGATTCCCAGTGGAACCAACAGTGAAACTGGGCTGGGCCAGGGCAGGAGGGGACTCACCCACTGGAGTCTGCTCCTTACTGCGTGCGAAACTGTGGGTTCAAGCCCCAGCATCACACAGGGATGCTCTGCGGATGGTAGAACAGTTCAGAATATCTCTCCTCTCTACCCCATCTCTCCCTTTCCCCTTCCCACCCCTGCTCAAAATAAAGATTTAAAAATTGAGCCAAGAAGGTCATTCAGTGGTGCCCTGCATTTGTGGAGCCTTATTATGGAAAACATACAAACAGATAAACAGATTTATGGATAGATAGATGGTAGCTATTGTGTTATCAAAAAAATCATAATGTCTTTTCCTGTTTTTTTTTAATTTTTAAAAATTTTTTATTTATAAAAAGGAAATATTGACTAAACCATAGGATAAGAGGGGTACAACTTCACACAGTTCCCACCACCAGAACTCTGTATCCCATCCCCTCCCCTGATAGCTTTCCCATTCTCTATCCCTCTGGGAGTATGGACCCAGGGTCATTGTGAGTGCAGAAGGTGGAAGGTCTGGCTTCTGTAATTGCTTCCCCGCTGAACATGGGAATTGGCAGGTTGATCCACCCTCCCAGCCTGTCCCTCTCTCTCCCTAGTGGGGCGGGGCTCTGGGAAAGCAGAGCTCCAGGACACATTGGTGGGGTCATCTGCCCAGGGAAGTCTGTCTGGTCGGCATCATGCTAGCATCTGGAACATGCTGGTTGACAAGAGAGTTAATATACAAAGCCAAACAGATTGGTGACCAGTTATGAACCTAAAGGCTGGAATAGTGCAGATGAAGAGTTGGGGGCCCCTCCATTTTGTAAATAACTAGTAGGCATATTTTAGTTATATTCCAAAGGGCCTGTGTCTATACTAGTGGGTTTTTTTTTTGTTTGTTTCGTTGGTTGGTTGATTGGTTGGTTGGTTTTTGTTTTTTGCCTGAGCCTGAAATCTGATATGCAGGTGGATCCTAATTATTGTCTGGGGAGGTGATATCATGGCTAGCAGAAGGACCAGAAAGCTGGATCAGGGAAGAGAGTAGCTCCCAAATAAGGGAAAGGTGTATAAATATTGTTGACTGTAAACCCCATCAGTTTGATGTGATCTGGGGCCCATATTCAGCTTAGGAGCCTATGTGACCTCTGCATCCCTGTAGATCTGAGCTCACATTCTGTGGTCATGAGTAGGAACATTCCAAGCTGCCCCAATATCGACCCATCTTCCTCAGGTGTAGCACAGAGTATATTGTCCATCCTCCTTTCAGAGGATGGAACATTCTCTACCATTATTGATCCAAGTTGATGGCAAAGTCCTATGGGGGCCCACAAAGGGGTCTATTGTGTTGTTTCCGATAGGAATGACCATTGGAGAGAAGGAGAGAAGGATTTATTTGAGGTCTAGGCCCATCATGTCTGTTTAGGAATCTCAGGACTCCCTTTTCCTGTTTTTCTGTGCAAAAAAAAAAAAAAAAAAATGTGTCACAAGTTTTCCAACAACCCAGTAAATAGACAGGTGATATATTGGTAGAATAACAGTTGTGTGGATAGAAAAACAGATGATTGAGAGGGTCATAGATGGGTAGATATATGATAAATAAACAGACAAGAGGTTGATAGAGTAGATGGTAAATGTGTAGACAGAAAGATTAGCTGGGCAGAGATAAAATCAATTTAGAAAGCCCTCGGCATCTGAGGCCGTAACACTTGGTGTTTGGGAATCTGAGCACAGGTATGGGTGAAAGAAAATGGGGTTTGGAAGCAGGAGGGCCCTGATACACTGAGAACCAGAGATCACCAAAGCCTCCTACGTACTGATGGGGAAATATGCAGGACATTGCTCTGGAGGGTGGAAAAACAAACAAACAAACAAAACAGTGTTTGCTTCCTGTCTATTGGGCTTTCCCCTAAAGAGCCTTCCAGCCACAGTACAGATAAGAGCAGATAACAAAAAACACTTCCACCAGCAGCCAGGGCCCAAGCTGCCCAAACATGACTCACAGAAACGTGTTTATTCCCACCCTGAAAACACACTCGCACTTCTTAGCTTAGTGCTTCCAACCCCTACCCTCCACCCTCGGGGACAAAAGAATTCTGTTGCTAGAAATTTATCCTCTATTTAATTAGGGTAATGTTCAGATCAGCAGTTTAAACACCAATAAATTAGACTAATAAATATTTAAATCAGTAATACTTGAAGTTCTTAAATGATATTGTATACTTCATTTCACAGAAAATAACACTAAGTACTGAGAGGAATTTGCAAACGCAGTCTAAAAAGAAAATCGCATCTCATGAGCTAATAAGGCCCATAAATTAAAATGCCATTTTAAGCCATAATCTTCTGTTTTATCTTATACTGCTCTGCCCTTGTGGTGCGCACGTGTGTGTGTGTGTGTGTGTGTGTGTGTGTGTGTGTGTGTGTGTGTGTGTGTGTGTGTGTTTCCACATTGTGGAGAAAGGCAGGCATGCCTTCAGCTGCTTGGTGTGTCTGACAAAGTGAGTAAGAAAGTATCCCCCTCTCCCGCTGCCAGAGCTAGAAGCATCCATGAACCCATTGCCCCATGGTTTGGAGGAGAAATATTTGTGTACCTTATCACTTTGAAAGAGGCACTGACTTGCCTAACACTGAGCTGGTAAACATGTTCTGTGTATAAGGTCTTATCTGCACACAGGCGTGGGCAGGGGTGGGGCAGGAAGAGGATGAGAGCAAAGTCAGGGACGTGACCTCTTAGCACCAGGGTCCCAGTTGACACCACCTGTCTCTCCTCCCCACGCAGTGTCCACGGTGACAGTAACAGTCCCTCCAGTGGGATCCCCTGAACAGCTGAAAGGGACCCAGTCCTTTCTGTGGGGCTTTGGTTGTAAAGACCAGCAGAGGATCCATTTAAAAGACAGGCTATGGGGAGTCAGGCAGTAGTGCAGTAGGTTAAGCACACATGGCACAAAGCACAAGGACCAGTGTAAGGATCCCGGTTCAAGCCCCCGGCTCCCCACCTGCTGGGGAGTCGCTTCACAAGCAGTGAAGCAGGTCTGCAGGTGTCTGTCTGTCTCTCCCCCTCTCTGTCTTCCCTTCCTCTCTCCATTTCTGTCCTATCCAACAACGACAACAGCAATAAAACAACAAGGGCAACAAAAGAGAATAAATAAGTATCTAAAAAAAAAAAAAAGTCAAAAAAAAAGACGGGCGATGGGATCGGGAGGTGACACCCTTGATAGAACACACACGTTACAATGCAGAAGGACCCAAATTCAAACCCCTAGTGCCACAGCTTAGTGAGCAGTGAAGCAGTGCTGCAGGTGTCTCTCTGCCTCTCTCCCTCTCTGTCTGCCCCTTCTCTCTTGATTTCTGTCTGTCTCTATCCAATAAATAAATTAACTAAAGAAAAAATGACAAGAGACAAGAGGGTCAGGTCGTGGCTTACCCAACGGACTGCACATGTTACCATGCATGAGGACCTGGGTTCAAGCCCTGACCCTATTTGCAGGGGGAGACTTCACAGGCATGGAACAGGGCTGCAGGTGTGTCTCCTCTCTGTGTTTCTTCCTCTGTCCCTCTCTATCTCTTTGTCTTTCACCCTCTGTCAAAGGGGAAAAAAATGATATATTCAGTTAAGTTCTAGAAGAGGCAAAGAATTGGTGAAGTTACTGAGCTCCAGAAATAACCCCGGTGACAAAAAGAGAGAGAGAGTAGAGAGAAGGGGAGGAAGGAAGGGAGGGAGGGAGGGAGGAAGGGAGGGAGGGAGGGAGGTAGTCAGTACCTGTAGATCTCCATGAAAGGTAGAGTAGAATTGTGATGTCCCTCCTCTTCCTCCTCCTCCTCCTCCTCCTCCTCCTCCTCCTCCTCCTCCTCCTTCCTCTTCTCCTTCTTCTTTCTGTCTTTCCACTTGGGTTATCGCTGGAACTCTGTGCCAGCACTCAAATCCACTGCTCCTGGCAGTCATTTTTCCTTTTTTTTTTTTTTAATTTCTGTTTTATTGAATGGGAAAGAGAAATGGAGAAGGGAGGGAGAGAGAGGGAGAGAGAGAACAAGAGACCCCTGCAGACCTGCTTCACACTACTCAAGAAGTACCCCCCCACACAGGTGGAGAGCAGGGGGCTCAAACCCAGATCCTTGCCTTTGGTAATGTGTGCAGTCAGCACAGTGAGCCACCGCCCGGCCCCCCTCATCTGCCCTCTCTACACCTCTGAGAGCTGTGCCCCCCCCAGTCAGAGCTCTAGATGAGCCCACTCACATGTGGGGTCCCAGGGGCCCTCATTATTCTCTCAGCACATGGAGCAAAACTCCGCTGCAACTCTGGCTGTTTCCATTTGACTGTGAGTCCCAGGGGGCAGCGGTGTGACCCACCTGGTGGTTCAGAGTCAGTAGGGAGGCTGGGCGCCCCGCTCCCTGCCCCTCCTGACGGCTGGGTGAGCAGGTGCGTGACCTCCGAAAAGTCACAGCTTTGCTCTGAGCATCCCGTCATACCCGCACAGGTCCCCCTGGACCCCCCGAGGCCGTGACCGTCGACGAGATCACGGACACTACGGCACAGCTGTCCTGGAAGCCGGGGCCCGACAACCACAGCCCCGTCACGCTCTACGTCATCCAGGCTCGGACACCCTTCTCCGTGGGCTGGCAGGCCGTCAGCACAGGTGTGCGGGGTGGGCACAGGGCACGAGGGACACAGCTGGGCCTCCTGCAGCCACCATGGACCACGGCAGTTGAGGAATGGTTCATATATGGGGAAGGCAGAAGATAGTTCAGTGGGTAGAGTGCATGCCTTCTGTGTATGAGGTTTGTGGGTTCAAGTCCTAAAAGCACTAGGAGAAGCTCCATGGATGGTGGAGCAGTGCTGTAATGTCTTCCTCACTCTCAATAGTAAGTTGGGTGGAGGCCAGGCAGCAGTGCACCCACTTAAGCAAACACATTACCATGTACAAGGACCTGGGCTGGAGCCTTTCCCCTCCCCTCCTGCAGGGAGGAAGCTTTACAAGTGGTGAAGCAGATCTGCAGGCCTCTCTCTCTCTCTCTCTCTCTCTCTCTCTTTCTCTCTCTCTCCCCCCCCCCTCTCTCTCCACTCCTCCCTTCTCAATTTCTCTCTGCCCTATCTAGGCAAAAAAAAAAAATTAAAAAATGGCTACCAGAATGGTGGATTCATAGTGCCAGCACCAAGCCCCAGCATAACCCTGGCGGCAAGAAAATAATAATAATAATATTTTTTAAAAAAGAAAAGAGAGGGAGTCGGCCAATAGCTCAGCGGGTTAAGCGCAGGTGGCACGGTGTGAAGCACAAGGCCCGGCTTAATGATCCTGGTTCGAGCCCCAGCTCCCCACCTGCAGGGGAGTTGCTTCGCAGGTAGTGAAGCAGGTCTGCAGGTGTCTGTCTTTCTCTCCCCCTCTCTGTCTTCCCCTCCTCTCTCCATTTCTCTCTGTCCTATCCAACAATGACGACATCAATAACAATAACTACAACCAGAAAACAGCAAGGGCAACAAAAGGAAATTTTAAAAAATTAAAAAAAAAAAAGAACAGATAAAAAATTCTACAGCGAGAATGCTGAGTGAGGTCATGAAGGAATGAGGCTCTGGATTTGTTCCCCAATGTTGCACTGAAGAAAAGGAAAGGTGTGTTTTCAGTTACTGTCTTCTCTGAATCATCACCTATGCATTTGTTATTTGTTTTTATTTATTTATTTTAAGTTTTATTGGGGTGATTAATGGTTTTTCAGCCAACAGTAAATACCTTTGTTGGTACGTGTGTCAGATTTCTCCGTTTTCTGCAGAACACTCTTGCCCCTAGCCTAGGTCCTCCTCCGCCATCATGCATCAGGACCTGAAAGCTCCCTCCCTTGCACCCCAGAGTCCATTACTTCAGGGCAAGACACCAAACCCAGTCCAAGTTCTGCTTTGTGTTTCCCCTTCTTCATCTCATCTTGGATGGAGCCTGAAGGGAACATGTGAAGTGTAGGTTTGTTTTTAATCCTCCTAAGCAGTGCTTTCTGCGACCTCTCTTTCTGTCTTTCTATCAAGAAGGAGAAGAGGGGAGGGGGGGACAAAAATCCTGATCAGAGTGGTGTAATCACACAGGTACAGAGCCGCAGCAAAACCCTGGAAGCAAAATAAATCAGTAAATAGAATGTATTCACTGTAGGAATACAGGGCCTCGGAGTGAGCACATACCAAGCTCACGAGGTGGTGGCAGTTGGTTACTTTGGGGCTCCATGGACCACTGGTGACATCATCAGCCACAGCCTATGCCTCTCCCACTAACTCACTGCGGCCCAGAATCTGGAGTGGACAGAAGGACGGGTTTCTGCACTGAGAAACACACACACCAGCCCAACTGCACTGTCCAGGGCTCCTGAAGTGCTCCCCTGTGCATGTGCTGGCTGGCGGGGGCAGGGGTTCAAACCCAGGTCCTCAAACAGGGTGTAGGGTGCTCTCTACTGGGTGAGCAATCACCTCTGGCCTCTTAAAGAAGTCACTTTTAAATGTGAGGGAATGTATACTGCTAAGAACAATGAAAAGTCACAAATTGTAGGAGATATACAAAAATATCTACCTGCATATCTATGAAAAGTGAACTAGATTAAATACAGAACTCCCACCTTCTGCACTCCATAAAGAATCTTAGTCCATACTCCCAGAAGGTAAAGGAGAGGGGTAGATGACCAAAGGGCTGTCAGCTCCAATTCTACCAGAACCTGAAGCATTGTCACCAGGAATCTTGTGTTTGTACCATCACGGGAACGGAAGCCAATCTGGAAAACACCAGAGGCAACCAGGCACTGTTTGCCTTATCAGAGAGGAGAAAAAAGGGAGGGCCCCCAGATGGAGCAATAGGTATAGGTGTGATATAGAAAGGAAAAGAGGGCAGGAGCATAGAAAAATGGGCAAATAATATATAGACACATATTCAGATACAGACTCAGACTCAGATTCAGATACAGATTCAGATACAGATTGAGATTCAGATTCAGATACAGATTCAGATACAGATTGAGATTCAGATACAGATTCAGATTCAGATACAGATTCAGATACAGATTCAGATACAGATTCAGATTCAGATACAGATTCAGATTCAGATACAGATTCAGATACAGATTCAGATACAGATGCAGATGCAGATGCAGATTCAGATACAGATTGAGATTCAGATACAGATTCAGATACAGATTCAGATACAGATACAGATTTCAAATGCAGATTCAGATGCAGATACAGATTCAGATACAGATTCAGATAGAGATAAAGATACATATTCGGATTCAGATACAGATGCAGATTCAGATACAGATTCAGATGCAGATACAGATTCAGATGCAGATACAGATTTAGATACAGATACAGATTCAGATACAGATGCAGATACAGATACAGATGCAGATTTAGATGCAGATGCAGATACAGATTCAGATACAGATGCAGATACAGATTCAGATACAGATTCAGATTCAGATACAGATTCAGATACAGATTCAGATAAAGATTCAGATGCAGATGCAGATGCAGATTCAGATACAGATCAGATTCAGATACAGATACAGATTCAGATACAGATTCAGATTCAGATACAGATTCAGATTCAGATACAGATTCAGATTCAGATACAGATTCAGATACAGATTCAGATACAGATTCAGATACAGATTCAGATTCAGATACAGATTCAGATACAGATTCAGATTCAGATGCAGATGCAGATTCAGATACAGATTGAGATTCAGATACAGATTCAGATACAGATTCAGATACAGATACAGATACAGATACAGATACAGATTTCAAATGCAGATTCAGATGCAGATACAGATTCAGATACAGATTCAGATAGAGATAAAGATACATATTCGGATTCAGATACAGATGCAGATTCAGATACAGATTCAGATGCAGATACAGATTCAGATGCAGATACAGATTTAGATACAGATACAGATTCAGATACAGATGCAGATACAGATACAGATGCAGATTTAGATGCAGATGCAGATACAGATTCAGATGCAGATACAGATTCAGATACAGATTCAGATACAGATTCAGATACAGATTCAGATACAGATTCAGATTCAGATACAGATTCAGATACAGATTCAGATACAGATTCAGATTCAGATGCAGATGCAGATTCAGATACAGATTGAGATTCAGATACAGATTCAGATACAGATTCAGATACAGATACAGATTTCAAATGCAGATTCAGATGCAGATACAGATTCAGATACAGATTCAGATAGAGATAAAGATACATATTCGGATTCAGATACAGATGCAGATTCAGATACAGATTCAGATGCAGATACAGATTCAGATGCAGATACAGATTTAGATACAGATACAGATTCAGATACAGATGCAGATACAGATACAGATGCAGATTTAGATGCAGATGCAGATACAGATTCAGATACAGATGCAGATACAGATTCAGATACAGATTCAGATTCAGATACAGATTCAGATACAGATTCAGATGCAGATGCAGATTCAGATACAGATCAGATTCAGATACAGATTCAGATACAGATACAGATTCAGATACAGATTCAGATTCAGATACAGATTCAGATACAGATTCAGATTCAGATACAGATTCAGATTCAGATACAGATTCAGATTCAGATACAGATTCAGATGCAGATACAGATTCAGATACAGATTCAGATACAGATACAGATTTCAAATGCAGATTCAGATTCAGATACAGACGCAGATTCAGATACAGATACAGATTCAGATTCAGATTCAGATACAAATTCAGATACAGATTGAGATTCAGATACAGATTCAGATACAAATTCAGATGCAGATGCAGATACAGATGCAGATTCAGATACAGATTCAGATTCAGATACAGATTCAGATACAGATTCAGATACAGATACAGATTTCAAATGCAGATTCAGATGCAGATGCAGATTCAGATACAGATGCAGATTCAGATACAGATTCAGATTCAGATACAGATACAGATACAGATTTCAAATGCAGATTTAGATACAGATTCAGATGCAGATTCAGATACAGATACAGATTCAGATACAGATACAGATTTAGATACAGATTCAGATGCAGATTCAGATACAGATACAGATTCAGATACAGATTCAGATACAGATACAGATTCAGATACAGATTCAGATACAGATTCAGATACAGATACAGATTGAGATTCAGATACAGATTTAGATACAGATACAGATGCAGATACAGATTCAGATACAGATTCAGATACAGATTCAGATGCAGATTCAGATACAGATTCAGATGCAGATGGAGACTTAGATTCAGATACAGATACAGATTCAGATACAGATTCAGATGCAGATTCAGATAGATTCAGACACATATTCAGGTACAGATTCAGATTCAGATATTCAGATACAGATACGAATTCAGATACAGATTCAGATACAGATTCAGATGCAGATACAGATTCAGATACAGATGGAGATTTAGATTCAGATACAGATTCAGATGCAGATGCAGATGCAGATTCAGATACAGATTCAGATACAGATTCAGATAGATTCAGACACATATTCAGATACAGATTCAGATAGAGATTCAGATACAGATACAGATTTCAGATGCAGATTCAGATACAGATTCAGATACAGATTCAGATGCAGATACAGATTCAGATTGAGATACAGATTCAGATGCAGATGCAGATTCAGATACAGATTCAGATACAGATACAGATTTAGATACAGATAAAGATACATATTCGGATTCAGATACAGATGCAGATTCAGATACAGATTCAGATACAGATACAGATTCAGATACAGATTCAGATGCAGATGCAGATCAGATACAGATTCAGATAGAGATAAAGATACATATTCGGATTCAGATACAGATGCAGATTCAGATACAGATTCAGATGCAGATACAGATTCAGATGCAGATACAGATTTAGATACAGATACAGATTCAGATACAGATGCAGATACAGATACAGATGCAGATTTAGATGCAGATGCAGATACAGATTCAGATACAGATGCAGATACAGATTCAGATACAGATTCAGATTCAGATGCAGATTCAGATACAGATTCAGATACAGATTCAGATGCAGATGCAGATTCAGATACAGATCAGATTCAGATACAGATACAGATTCAGATACAGATACAGATTCAGATTCAGATGCAGATACAGATGCAGATTCAGATACAGATTCAGATACAGATTCAGATACAGATTCAGATGCAGATGCAGATTCAGATACAGATTCAGATACAGATAAAGATACATATTCGTATTCAGATACAGATGCAGATTCAGATACAGATTCAGATACAGATTCAGATGCAGATACAGATGCAGATACAGATTCAGATACAGATGCAGATTTAGATGCAGATGCAGATACAGATTCAGATACAGATACAGATTCAGATGCAGATACAGATTCAGATACAGATTCAGATTCAGATACAGATACAGATACAGATTCAGATGCAGATTCAGATTCAGATGCAGATTCAGATACAGATTCAGATACAGATACAGATTCAGATTCAGATACAGATACAGATTCAGATGTAGATACAGATTCAGATACAGATTCAGATTCAGATACAGATTCTGATACAGATGCAGATGGAGATTTAGATTCAGATACAGATTCAGATTCAGATGCAGATGCAGATTCAGATACAGGTTCAGATACAGATTCAGATACAGATTCAGATGCAGATTTAGATAGATTCAGACACAGATTCAGATACAGATACAGATACAAATTCAGATACAGATTCAGATACAGATTCAGATACAGATACAGATTCAGATACAGAATCAGATACAGATTCAGATACAGATTCAGATACAGATTCAGATGCAGATGCAGATTCAGATACAGGTTCAGATACAGATTCAGATACAGATTCAGATGCAGATTTAGATAGATTCAGACACAGATTCAGATTCAGATACAGATTCAGATACAGATACAGATACAAATTCAGATACAGATTCAGATACAGATACAGATTCAGATACAGATACAGATTCAGATACAGAATCAGATACAGATTCAGATACAGATTCAGATACAGATTCAGATACAGATACAGATTCAGATTCAGATTCAGATACAGATTCAGATACAGATTCAGATACAGATACAGATTCAGATTCAGATTCAGATACAGATTCAGATACAGATTCAGATACAGATTCAGATACAGATACAGATTCAGATTCCGAAACAGATACAGATTCAGATGTAGATACAGATTCAGATACAGATTCAGATTCAGATACAGATTCTGATACAGATGCAGATGGAGATTTAGATTCAGATTCAGATTCAGATGCAGATGCAGATTCAGATACAGGTTCAGATACAGATTCAGATACAGATTCAGATGCAGATTTAGATAGATTCAGACACAGATTCAGATTCAGATACAGATTCAGATACAGATACAGATACAGATACAAATTCAGATACAGATTCAGATACAGATACAGATTCAGATACAGATACAGATACAGATTCAGATACAGATTCAGATACAGATTCAGATACAGATTCAGATTCAGATACAGATTCAGATACAGATACAGATTCAGATTCAGATTCAGATACAGATTCAGATACAGATACAGATACAGATACAGATACAGATACAGATACAGATACAGTCAGCCCATTTCTGTGACCTTGGGAGAATTACTGCAGTTTCCATTGGAGGGGGTTTGGACAAGTGATGGAAAAGTTGTTTTATTATACCCTTTTTGTCTTACAATTTTATAAATCAATATTAAATCACTAATTTACAAAAAGACTTGTATCCAGAACACATAGAGAACTCTTACTATTAAGTCTAATAGTGAAAAACTAAATTTTTTTAGGGATAGAGAGGTATCCCACTATGTACTGTGTGTACTTTGCCAGGGACATAGCCCACTTTTGAACCCTGGCACCACATGGGAGTTATTGGGCACTGGGGGAAGCTCCAGTTCAGTGGACTGACTGTTTGACTGTCTATATAAATGAATGAATGAATGAAGAGTCAATGAATGAAAAATGTCCACCTGAAGTGGTGAAAACAGACATGTGCAAGCCACTAACTCAAAAACTTTTTTTTTAGTGGAAAAAAAGACAGCATGAAAGATAATGTGTGAACTGTCAATTAGCACATAAAATTGTGCTCAAAATCACCCATCATTGCTTCACAAAAATCAAGGACTCTGGGAAGGGTGAAAAGGGAAGATCTTGGGGTCCTGATACAGGCTGGTGGAGGGGAACCCAGGTTGGGCTGAGAGTGTTCTGCAGACACATGTCACAGGGAGATGAAAAAGTATATCCATGTGTCAGTAACCAAACTGTAAACCATTAACCTCCCAACAAAATGATTTTTAAAAAAGTTCATTATCACTCTGAGTGCAGTGAGGCCTGAGACCAGACAGAGACAATCTTATGTCCCCTCTTGTAGCCTCGCCCTTGTCTCAAGTCTGAGTGGTTCATCCCCACTCTCCTGTGCTCCCTGTCCTGGGACCAAGTCACACACACACATACACACACACACTCTGCTGTCCTGTCCCTGGACCAGGTGGAACAACTCTGTTCCCACATCCCCACTGTCCTGTCCCTACTAGTGTGTGTCCATTGTCCTCTCCCTACTGTCCTGTCCCTACTGTCTCATCCCTGCTGTCCTGTGTCTACTGTCTTGTCCCTTCTGTCCCATCCTCACAGCCCTGTGTCCACTATCCAGTGTCCACTGTCCTGTCTTCTCTGTCCCAACCACACTGTCCGGTTCCCATTTTCCATGTCCACTGTCATGTCCCCACTCTCCTGTCCCCACTGTCCTGTCCCTACTGACCTTTGTCCACTGTTCCATGTCATCTGTCCCATCCCTGATGTCTTATTTATGTCCACTGTCCCATCCCCACTGTCCTGGACCTGCTGTCCTGTGTCCACTTCCTGTTCCCACTCTCCTATTCCCACTGTCCCATCCCAGTGTCCTGTCTTGGGACCAAGTAGCATACCCCAGTGTGCTGTCTTCCAGTCCCAGAGCTCATTGACGGACGGACGTTCACAGCCACAGTGGTGGGGCTGAACCCATGGGTGGAGTATGAGTTCCGTGCAGTGGCCGCCAATGCCATTGGCATCGGGGAGCCCAGCCGGCCATCAGAGAGGCGCAGGACGGAGGAGGCCCGTAAGTATCATGTATGCCTGTCCCTCCCTGTGAAGGGGATTCCTGGGGTCGGGGGGATCAGCCCACAATAAGCTCAGCAGATGGGGTGTAATGTCACACTGGGGATGGGGTAGGACTGGGCACAGCCAAGAGTACTCTCCTCACTGGACAGCTCACTGGTCATGGGTCAGACTGTGGGTCAGGTGCCCAGAAGTCAGAGGAGGCTGAGCAGGGTTTTCAGGATGCATTTCTGTGCGAACCAAGGCTTCTGGGAAGCCCAGCTGCTGTGGGTCTCCATACGTGGGAACTCCCCTCCGCCTGCACAGCACCCTCTAGACCCACATCCTGGGTTGTAACCAAGGACACACATTTAGCCTCTAGCCACTCTCAAATCAGGCTCCAAAGCTCTGTCATGGGCCTTGGCTCTGCAGGGTGGCAATCTAGTTCACCCTCCTCCCAATTTATCAGCCAACCCCCACTACCAGCCACCATGACAGGAGCCCCAGAGATTGTGCCAGTAAACGGGGCTCAGTGCTGTCCCCTCCTCCCACAGCTCCCACTCACAGCTCACATGGGGAAGCTCTGGAGCACCCTGCCCTGATGCCTTGCACCTCCCAAACGTCTGCACCACCCATGTTCCTGTAGGCGTTCCCACCTGACTCTGATGGCTCCTCCTGGGCTGTGCCAGGCAGCTAGGCTCCAGCCCCCTTAGTGGGCAGTGAATTAAGATCCCCAGCACAGAACCCGCCCCTCTTCCCACCCATGTTCACCCCTAGAGAGAAGACATAAAACTCTCAGACCCCTGGCAGAGGTCACCCAGGTGCACCTAGCTGAACGGGCACTGGGAGCCTGGAGCTGCCTTCTCGGCGGCTGCCCTTCCCCAAGCTGGTGCTTCAGCCTCTGTGTCTGATATGACGACATATCTGTCGTCACCACTCAGCCAGCCTCTGACCTGATTGTCCCACTGTCCCCTGCAGTCCCCGAAGTCACCCCAGCGAATGTCAGTGGAGGCGGAGGCAGCAAGTCTGAGCTGGTGATCACCTGGGAGGTGAGTGAGTGGCAGAACCACGTGGGGGGCAGGAGCAGCTGCCCTCAAGGCTGGGCCAGGGGAGGATCTCCTCTGCTTTGTGGTTTGGAACTCTGTAGATGAAGGGTCAAGAAGCTAGCTCAGTGCCAGAGCACAGGACTTGGATGCCTGAGGTCTCTGGTGCTGTGGGTTCCATTACCAGCACCATCTTACATCAGAGCTGAGCAGTGCTCTGCTCTGTGCACTCACTCTATAAAGTAGATTTTCAAAACATCTAAATTTTCATTAAAATAAACTCTATTTGCAATTGGGTAGTGGAGATAGTTCATCCTGCTAGAGCACAAGGCTTATATGCTTAAGGCCCCAAAGGCCCCAGGTTCAATCCCTGGCAGAACTGAGCAGTGCTCTTGTCTCTCTCTCTCTCTCTCTCTCTCTCTCTCTCTCTCTCATAAAAATAAGTTTTTTGGGAGTTGGGTGGTAGTGCAGCGGATTAAGCACACATGGCACAAAGCGAAAGGACGGGCCTAAGGATCCAGGTTCAAGCCCCCGGCTCCCCACCTACAGGGGAATCACCTCACAAGCAGTGAAGCAGGTCTGCAGGTGTCTGTCTTTCTCTCCCCCTCTCTGTCTTCCCCTCCTCTCTCCATTTCTCTCTGTCCTATCCAATGACGACATCAACAACAATAGTAACTACAACAACAATAAAAACAAGGGCAACAAAAAGGAAATAAATAAATGTTAAAAATAATAAGTTTTTTAAAAAGTAAACTAAATCACCTTGCACTTTTATTAGATTCCCTCACAAGGGCTCAATTGAACATGTTCTGGGAAATTCCACGCGGTAGTTTATTGTTTGTTGTTTGTTTTAGGCATCATTCCACTGCTCCCCATTCAAGTTTTTCAATCTTTTTATTTCAGATAGAGAGAGACAGAGTGAGAGATTCAAAGGGAGAAGAAGAGATACCACAGCACTGCCCCACCCCCACCCCCATGGATCTCCTTTGATGCCGCCATCCATGGTGCTCCAATGTGATTTCCAGGGCTCGAAAGCCCACCTGTGTCTGTCACAGGTGTGGGAGACAGGTGCTGCCCACCTGTTGCTAAGTGAGGCTTGAATGGGCTTCATCCCAGAGCAAGCAGGGAGAGTCAGAGGGCTGTGCAGGCATACATGCTAAAGAATGCTGCTTCTAAGGAGTCGGGCGGTAGTGCAGTGAGTTAAGCGCACGTGGCACAAAGTGCAAGGACCAGCGTAAGGATCCCAGTTCGAGCCCCTGGCTCCCCAGCTGCAGGGGAGTCGCTTTACAGGTGGTGAAGCAGGTCTACAGGTGTCTGTCTTTCTCTCCCCCTCTCTGTCTTCCCTTCCTCTCTCCATTTCTCTCTGTCCCATTCAGTGATGAAAACAACAATAATAACTACAACAATAAAAAAAAAAAACAAGGGCAACAAAAGGGAATAAATAAATAAATATTTTTTGAAAGAATGCTGCTTCTGGACACCCTGCTGGGGTGCAGCCTCAGAGCAAGTGGCCACCACAGGCCATCCTGGAGGTTTCCTGACTCTTAGCAAGACCCCATAAGAGGTGGGTCCAAAGGGCAACAAAAGGGGGGACTATGGCCTCCAGGAGCAGTGGATTCGTGGTGCAGGCACTGAGCCCCAGCAATAACCCTGGAGGCAAAAATAAAATAAAAAATGTGGGTCCAGGGGCTAAGAGATAGTTTGGCAGGCGGAGTGCACGCCTGACCATGCTCGCAGCGTGGGAACAGTGTGGTTAGTGCTGGGGTTCTCTCCCTCCCTCTCTCTTTTTTGCTCCACTTTTTAAAACATGGAGATTAAAATTGGACCAGGCAAACAGCCCAGCAGCCTCTCGCACATTCTCCAGCTCCATAATGATGGCTTTTTGTTTCCTTTTTTTTTTTTTTTTGTATAGACTATTAATGGTGGGTTCCAAGATTGTAAAATTGTAGGGTATATTCCACACCAGCACAAAACTCTGTGTCCCCACCCTCCCACCCCCAGAGATAACCACCAGAGTTCTCACAAGTCTTAGAAATAGTTTGCTTGCTTCTGTTTCTTTTTTTCAAGTCCATGTGCATCAACTCTCTAGATTCCACATGTGTGAAATCATCTGGTAGCTATTCAGTTATTTTTCTCCTCTGTACTTATTTCACTAAGCATCATCACCTCCAGTTCCATCCATTTTGCCCCAAAGGACCCAATTTCGTTATTTTTAATGCAGAGTAGTATTTCATAACTTCTTTAGCCAGGCATCAGCATAATGATAACTTTTAAATAAATGTAGGTGGGAAGGATGGGAGAGAGAGTGCAGGGGGGTGAGAGGGTGGGGGTGGAGTCATCTCACCCCCCAGCATTCACCTCCAATGGGAGCGCCATGAGCAGACCAGAAATGCTGGGTCAGTGCCCTCGCGTCTCTCCTCTCTCCAGTTCTAAAATAAGGGGGCTGGGGCCCACGGTGGAAGTGACACTCCATTGCCCCCCCAAGCACCCCACGCCATGGTGTCTGAGCCCCTTCTCCTACAGACGGTCCCTGAGGAGCTGCAGAACGGCCGGGGTTTTGGCTACGTAGTGGCCTTCCGGCCCTACGGCAAGGCCATCTGGATGCTGACGGTGCTGGCCTCCGCCGATGCCTCCAGATACGTGTTCCGCAATGAGAGCGTGCGGCCCTTCTCACCCTTCGAGGTGAAGGTGGGCGTCTTCAACAACAAGGGCGAGGGCCCCTTCAGCCCTGTGACCACCGTGTTCTCCGCCGAGGAAGGTAGGGCTCCCGGCAGGCGGCTGAATCTGCAGACCCCGGAGGCCCCTGCCCCCGGCTCTGCCGGCTTTGCACTGTGTTCTCGCCATGAGAACATGGCTGGGCTGGTGAAGAAAGCATTTCACAGTCCACCACTCAGCTCCGAGGACCACAACAACACCGCCCTGGCTGGCGGCCTATTGGTGATCACACACAACGACCCGGTTCAAGCCTCCATCCCCACCTGCCAGGGAAGGGAAGCTTCAGGGGTGATGCAACAGGGTTGCAGGTGCCTTCCCTTCTCTCTGTCTCTTTTCATCTCTCTCTCCCTTTTTTTTTCTCTCACCCTCTAAAAGAAAAACAATGACATGCAAACACCAGGCTCCAGCAATAACTCTAGTTCCAAAATCAGTCAATTAGTTAATTAAAGTCAGCATCAGTATTGTCTATAAATGCCCGAGGCTGGCTGTTAGCGATTCCAATTCCATTGCTGAACACACAGATCACTGGCACCAGCTGGTGCTTCCAGAATGAGCAGGGAGGTGGCTCAGCAGGTAGAGCACAGGACTTGCAAGTATGCAGTCCCAAGTTCAACACCCCCTCCCCTCCCAGTACCACATATGCTGGAGAGATGCTTGGGTCTGTCTCTTGTTAGATAAATAAGTCTTTTGTAAAATAATAATAATAATAATCAAAATAAAGATTTTGGTGGCTCAGAGGTGGCTCAGCTCTGCATGTGTGAGGCCCCAGGTTCAATCCCTAACACCACAAGGGAGCAACAAAGACAGAGTCAGAACTCCATCGATAAAGATGTCTTAGGAAAATACCTCGAAAGTAAGAATGACACCCAGGAGACCAGGCAGTGCCACACCCAGTTGAATGCACACACCACACTGCTCAAGGACCTGGGTTCAAGCCCCCAGTCCCCACCTCCAGGAGGGAAAGCTTCATAAGTGGTGAAGCAGGTCTACAGGTGTCTCTCTTTCTCTCTCCCTCTCCATCTCCCCTTTCCCTCTTTATTTCTCTCTGTCTCTATCCAGAATAAATAAGTGAAATCGTTTTTAAGTAATGTGAAGTCTAGGATGGGGAAAGAGCTCGTCTGCTAGAGTGCCCACTGACATACTGACATGCCTGAGGCCCCACGGTCAGTCCCCAGTACCACCGTATGCCAGAACCAAGTGCTGCTGTAACTTCTCTTCCCACTCATTCTTTCTTACTTTGAGAAAGACAAATGAAATCTTAAGGGGAAAAAAATGAGTGCTTTGGCCAGTGGAATATATATATATATATATATATATATATATATATATATAGTCTATTTCTATCACATAGGTTGTTTATATATCATAATCCAGAAGGCTTTGTGACTTTTAAGCTTTTTGTACAATATGCACACTTTTCTATGTCCATACTACTGCTCTTTCTTCTTCTTCTTCTTCTTCTTCTTCTTCTTCTTCTTCTTCTTCTTCTTCTTCTTCTTCTTCTTTATTTATTTATTTATTTATTTTACCAGAGCACTGCTCAGCTCTGGCTTACGGTGGTACAGCAATTCAGAGCCTCAGGCATGAGAGTGCCTTTGCATAACCATTATGCTATCTACCCCACCCTAACTTCTTTTTTTCTTTTTTTTTTTAATTATTACCTTTTTACGGCTTCCCTTTTTTATTTTATCTTTATTTATTATCTGCTAGAGACAGAGAGAAATTGAAGGGAAGGTAGAGAGAGAAAGAGACAGAGACACCTACAGCCCTACTTCACCACTTGTGAAGCTTTTCCCCTGCAGGTGGGGACCAGGGGCTTGAACCTTTGCACTGTCATGCATGCACAAAATTTCTTATAAGATAGGACAAAGAGAAGTTGTGCATGTTTTGGGTGGGGGAGAGGATAAAGAGAGAGAAAGAGAGAGACCTGTAGACCTGCTTCACTGCTTGTGAAACTTCCCCCCTGCAGGTGGGGAGTGGAGGTCCTTGCACATGGTAACTAACGTGTGCACTCGACCTGGTGCTCCACCACCTGCCCGGCCCTTTATGACGCATTTTTTTTAATATTTAATTTTTTGAGAGAGAGAGAGAGAGAAACAGAGAGAAACACCAGAGCACTACTCAGCTCTGGCTTATGGTGGTGCTGGGGGGGGGGGGAGCGAATTGACTTGAGACTTGGGAGCCTCAGGCATGAGAGTCTCTTTGCATAACCATTATGCTATCTACCCCCACGATGCATTTTTATAGGAGTAAATAAAAAATGTTCTGTTTATTTCATCACTTAGTGAATAGCAAGAGGCTAGCTGCGCCTCCTCTCCTCTTTCCTGTCAGTTACAGTGTAGTAACTAGCCACCCACTGCAGGCTGAAGGGTGACTCATAGAGCAGCGTGGCCATGCTGTGTCACTCCCAAGGCCCAGGGGTGTGGGGTCCCCCCTCCACCTGCTCCTCTGCCCTCTGCTCTTAGCGCTGGTGTCTTCTGAGGGGATGTGAGGAGGAACGAAGGTCCAAGCACCTCCTGTGCAGTGTGGACCAGACTGGGTGTGCCAGCCCCTACATAGGCAAGAAGCCAATGAAGCCACATTGACTCTATGCCCCACCCCCTGCCTCCCCTCTGCCCCCACCCCTGCCATTTAGGCCCCGCCCCTTCCTCTTCTAGGCCCCTCCCCTGCTTCCCTAGGCCCCGCCTCCTGTCTCCCATACGCCCCTCCTACGTCTGCCTAGGCCCCGCCTCCTGCCTCCCCTAGGCCCCTCTCCTGCCTCCTTAGGCCCTGCCTCCAGCCATGCCCTGGGCATCCCAGCCAGACTGGAGCCCCTGCAGAAGCTCCATTCTGGATTCCTCCTTGTTGCTCCCGTAGTGCTTTCACACTCAGCCCTCAAGATAAGCTGGCAGAGGGAGTCGGGCGGTAGCGCAGTGGGTTAAGCGCAGGTGGCGCAAAGCGCAACAAGGACCGGCGTAAGAATCCTGGTTCGAGCCCCTTGGCTCCCCACCTGCAGGGGAATCACTTCCCAGGCGGTGAAGCAGGTCTGCAGGTGTCTGTCTTTCTCTCCCCCTCTCTGTCTTCCCCTCCTCTCTCCATTTCTCTCTGTCCTATCCAACAATGACAACAATAACTACAACAATAAAAAAGGGCAACAAAAGAGAATAAATAAATAAATATTAAAAAAAAAGACAAGCTGACAGAGTGACAGTCCTTGGGGAGTCCCCTCCCCAGCAGACTCCCCAGAGTGCAGGGAAAGTCCTCCCTCTTGATTCCCCTCTGTGCATCCTGACCTTGAACTCCAGGCCGTTCTTTAATAGAGTGTGCTGGAGTGCCACCTTTGTCACCTGTGAGTGGCTGGGTTCTAGCTACGTGGCACACGTAACTCGGAACCATCAGGGATAGACTGCCCAGGGGGCTGCTTTTGCGCAGGGTCTGAAAGCCGGTGCTGGAGGAGTTGGGAGCCAGGGTTCCATGAGCCTGCACATGTGTCCCGGCTTAGCCTATGGGAGAAGAAGACAGAAGACAGCTCCCCAGTAGGACGTGTGCCTTGCTGTGTGCACAGCTCACACTCAAGCCAAGTCAGAGGAAGCTCTGGTGTCTCATTCTCTCTGTGTGTCTTTATCTCGGAATGAATGAAAAAGGCAGCCCAGGAATTTTGAAATCATGTGTTCATGAGGCCCCAGCTCCTCTCCCCCCCCCCCCCATGGAGCCCAGCTCTGGGTAGAATCTGTGGCAGACTCTCCCTGCTGCTAAAGGTGCTGTCTTTCTCCTGGCCACACAACATCATGTGACAACTGAGCTGTCACCAGCTCCTCTGAGGCCCAGACAAAACCCGTGACTGTCCTTGTCCTTCGCTCGCCTTTTCTTAATCGGGCAGCAAATGCTGTCTGTGAGAGGCATGGTGGGAACTTGGTTCTTCAACCTAGTTCTGGGTTAAACCTAACCCTGGAGTCTTCCCTTCCACCTGTCCCCCCACCCCCATTTACAGCACCCCATCTTCATTACCACCTCCCCTCCCAGCTGCTCACCGGCTCTCTCTGAATGAAGATGTGGGTTCTAACCACCAAAAGCAGTCTGTCCTCCAATTCTAGAAGCATTGGGGGGATGGGAGTGGGGGAGTTGCTAAGCCTGAACTGACTGAGGAATCACTTCTCCTCCCACAGAGCCCAGCAAGCCCCCTGTCAGCATCTTTGCCCGGAGTCTCTCTGCCACAGACATTGAGGTCTTCTGGGCCTCCCCCCTGGAGAAGGATCAAGGACGCATCCAGGGCTATGAGGTGAGCAGGAGAACAGTGCCCGGGTCCTGGGAAGGAGAAGCTGTGCTCTGGAGGGAGGGAGGGAGGGAGGGAGGGAGGGAGGGAGAGAGAGAGAGAGAGAGAGAGAGAGAGAGAGAGAAAGTGCTCCATGTAAGACACTCTATGCTTGAGCCAGAGGTGCTTTCCAAAAACACCTGACACCATGTATGGCAGAACCCAGTGATATTTCATGAAAAATAAATAAATGAGTCTTTTGAAAACATTTTGTGTAGGGGCAAGGTGGTGAATATGTTACAATGCACACGGACCTGGGTTCAAAGCTCTGATCCCCATCTATAAGGGGGAAGCTTCAGAAGTGCTGAAGCCATTTTGCAGATGTCTGTTCCCCTCTCCCCTATTCTCTCTCGATTTCTCTGTCTCGTCCCAAAATAAAGAAATAAAATAAAATATTAAAGTCTTTTTTAGAAATACTGTTTAAAGGAATGTAAGCTCATGGTGCCCCAGGGAGGGGTTGTCACATTCTCCAGACAGAAGCCTCAAGCCTGTGTGTCTTCGATTTCATCATCCCAGAGCATCTGTCTCAGTTAGATTGGGGCAAAGGGGGGGGGGGCATAGGGACTAGGGAGACAGCATAATGGTTATGCCAAAGACTCTCCTGCCTGAGGCTCTGTCATCCCAAGTTCAGTCCCCAAGACCACCATCAGCCAGAACTGAGCAGTATTCTGATCTTTCTATGTCTTTATTCTATATCTCTCTCTCATTAAAATAAAAAATAAGTGGGCATCCGGCAGTAGCGCAGCAGGTTAAGCGCACGTGGTGCAAAGCACAAGGACTGGCTTGAGGATCCGGGTTCGAGCCCCCAGCTCCCCACCTGCAGGGGAGTCGCTTCCCAGGCGGTGAAGCAGGTCTGCAGGTGTCTTTCTCTCCCCCTCTCTGTCTTCCCCTCCTCTCTCCATTTCTCTCTGTCCTATCCACCAATGATAACATCAAAACAACAGCAATAATAACCACAACAACAATAAAACAACAGGTACAACCAAAGGGAAAAGAAATAATAAAATAAATAAATAAAAATAAGTAAAGGATTCAGAACTCTGGTGGTGCTAACAGTGTGACGTCGTACCCCTGTTGTCATGTAATTTTGTAAATCAATATATAAAATCACTAATAAGAAAAGGAAAATAAATACAAGTATTGACATTTTTTAACTAAAAACTATGTATTCTTCAGGTCTAAGTATTGATTTATAAGGAGCTTGGTAAGATGAGTTTTGCCTTCTGGTGTACCTGAGGATCTTCAGGCTCAAAACAAAGGCAGAGGGAAAGGGAAAAACAACCAGCTATGGCTGTTCCCATCTCCCGTCTCACTCGGAACAATTCATAGCAGCAGGTTTTTGGGGGGCCGGGTGGTGGTGCACGCATACATACATAGGACCCTTTGAGCTCCTGCTCCCCACCTGCAGTGGGGAAGGTCCGGGAGCAGTGAAGCAGGTCTGCCGGAATCTTTTTATTTTTCTCTCCATCTTTATCTCCCCTCTCCTCTCAATTTCACTCTGTCTTATCCAATAAAATAGGAAAAAAAGAAAGAAAGGAAGGAAGACCCCAGAGGTAACCCCGGAGGCAAAAAAAAAAAAAAAAAAAAGTAATAATATTGCCACTCAGGTTATCTCTGGGGCTCAGTGCTTGCACACTTCACCCTTCCCAGAAGTCATTGTTTTCTTTTTCTTTTTGATGTGAAAGACAGGGATAGAGAAAAAGGAGAGACTCCTGCAGCACTGCTCCACCACTCCTGAGGCTTCCCTCCTCCCGCAAGGACCATGGGCTTGATCCCAGGTTGTCCCACATGGACATGTGTGCACCACTAGATCACCATCACCCGGCCACTCACTGAGGACAGTTTCCCAGAGTTCTGGAAGCATCTGGTGTTCTGAAAAGCTGCTGATGGTTGGATGTAGCAAGTTTAGGGGCAGCACAAGGGTCCCTGATCGTCAGGTTCCCTGGTGACACTGGATGCAGATGCCCCCCCCCTCCCATCCCGTGACCCCCCAGGCCCTCCTGCTCTCTGTTCAGGTCAAGTACTGGCGACAAGACGATGAGGAAAACGCCAGGAAAATACGCACCTCCGGGAACCAGACCTCCGCCAGAATCGGCCACCTGCAAGGCAGCATGCTCTACCACCTGGCGGTGAAGGCCTACAACTCGGCGGGCACAGGCCCCTCCAGCGCCACCGTCAATGTCACCACCAGGAAGCCACGTGAGCACAGCGGGGTAGGGGGTGAAGACATTGCAGGGACAGACAGGCCAGGCAGGGACCCCAGTCCCTGCTTCCCCGGGGGTCATTTGCATGCTAATTGTCATCATGATGAGTTGAAATTCACCTTAGTGGTTTCAGTCACCCTTTGCAGAGTGCCTGGGAAATGTCCTAGGACAGAAAGATGAATGCCAGTGCCCTCTGGGTCCCTGAGCCCAGAGGGCCGGGCTCCCTCTGGCTGCAGCTTCCTTGGTGCTCCCGGAGCTGAGCTGATTCTTGTGACCTTGAAGACTCACATTAGTGCAAATTGCCTTCCTCCCGCTCAACTCCAGTGAGCAGATACCCTCAGAGACCATTGGGGCTAATAATCTGTGACTTCATATATCTTCATTTTTTTCTTTCTTTCTCTAGCACCGAGTCAGCCCCCTGGAAACATCATATGGAATTCATCCGACTCCAAAATTATCCTCAACTGGGATCAAGTGAAGGCCCTGGAGAATGAATCAGAAGTGAAAGGATACAAAGTGTGTGATTTTCTTTTTCTTTCTTTTTTCTTTTTTTAACTTTTTTATTTATAAAGTGGAAATATTGACAAGACTATAGGCTAAGAGGGGTACATTTCCACACAATGCCCACCCCTAGAACTCCCTTGATAACTTTCCTGTTCTTTATCCCTCTGGGAGTATGGACCCAGGGTCATTGTGGGATGCAGAAGGTGGAAGGTCTGGCTTCTGTAATTGCTTCCCTGCTGAACATGGGTGTTGACAGGTGGATCCATACTCCCAGCCTGTCTCTCTCTTTCCCTAGTGGGGCAGGACTCTGAGGAGGTGAGCCTCTAGGACACATTGGTGGGATTGTCTGCCCAGGGAAGTCAGGTTGGCATCAAGGTAGCATCTGGAACCTGGTAGCTGAAAAAGAGTTACGATATAAAGTGGAACAAATTGTTGACTAATCATGAACCTAGCTTTCTAGTCTTTTCTTTTTTATATTCGTTCATTTTATTTGCAGGTTAATGGTTTACAGCACAATTGTCTACACAGGGGCTGCATTTCCCAGCTTGCATCTTGGGTGTCTGCAACACACTCTCACCCCCAAACTAGGATCCCACACACCCCCATTTCCATCCCTTCCCCAGAGTCCCTTGCTTTGGTGCAGTGCTCTACTCCCAGTCCAAGTCTCCCCCCATGTTCTCCCTTTCTGACTTGTCTCCTAAGTGTAACCTCTGTGTGTCATCACCTGACATTCCTCCCTCTCTTGCTGGCTTATCCCACCCTACATGATTCCTTCAAGTTCCAAACAAAGTGGTGTGAAGATTGGGAAATAGAATTTCTGGTGTAGCATTAATTACATGGCCTTTTGATACCTGGCCTTGTTCATATGGCTCTGTGTATTTTGTCTTCATGTTTCTGATGACTTTTGTCTTTTCTTCTGTTGTTGCTGCTGCTTGTGTTTCCACTTCAATTCTACCACTTTCCCAAGATGCTTCATGGTACTGTCACAGGCTGTCTAATAAACCACACCCCCGTGCCCCACCCCCCACGCCTACCCCATACAGCCATTCCCTCAGGCAGCTGGACTTAGAGGATCTTCTGAAGTTCATGACAGAGCCTGTTAGAGACAGTTGAGAGGCACCAAGCTCCAGAGGTAACCCCATGGCAATACTACTACTAATAATAATCATTACTATGAAATGGCAGGTGGGCACAGCCTCGGCTGGTTAATGCTCCATTTTCATGTGCCTTTGTCTTGAGCCTGAAGACTCTCAGGTGACTCAGAAGGCAGCAAGTCAGCACAGGAAACAAAATGACAGGAAACAAAAGGAGTTCATGGGCACATTTCTTCTTTGGGTGGAGGAAGAGGAGCACTGAGCTGTCTCCTCACCCCACACACTGAGGAGCACGGTGGGTGAATGGTGTGGTGTGGAGGGGAGAGAGCCTACCTTAGCAAGCCTTCCTGAGCGTTCAGAGAGGACACGGGATGATAAGTGGGTGACAGCAGGGCTACCACTGACTGTACCGTGAGGATGGAGGGGGGAGCTTTATCAGAGCCGCTCAAACATTCCGGAAAGATGTAGGAACTGGAAGACTAGACACCTGGGTCTTCAGGCACGGGGAACAGGCCCATCCGAAATACTGAGAAATCCGATTGTGTTTTAGGGCCAGTGAAATAGTTCACCAGGTAGGACATATGCTTTGCCGCGAACATGACACAGGTTTGGGTCCCAGCACCACGTGGGAGCATTGGGGACAGCATTGGTGGTAGCATTGGGGACAGCTCTGACACTGTTTTCTCTCTCTCCCTCTCCTTCTCCCTCCCTCTCCCTCTCTCTCTCTCTCTCTCTCTTTCTCTCTGCCTGAATGAAAATGTGTGTGTGAGGTCCCAGCTCATAAATAATATTAATAGGGGGTGGGTGGTGGTGCACCCAGTTAAGCGGACACATTACTATGTGCAAGGACCTGGGTTAGAGCACCCGCTCCCCACCTGCAGAGAAGACACTTCACAAGTGGTGAAGCAGGTCTGCAGTTGTCTGTCTTTCTCTCTCCCTATCTCCCTCTCTCCTCTCAATTTCTCTCTGTACTGGCCAATTTTAAAAAAAATAGAAAAAAAGGGAGAGCGGAGAGGAATAATAAAAGAAAACCTTTTCAGAGGCTGTGCTTCAGGCTCCGTCCGCTTCCTATCTTGGTTGCACCCTTTCTCATGAGCAACAGTAACTTCTCAGTGTCACTACTGTCATTTCACTGCTGGTCCTGGCCCTGCAGCTGGGAAGAGTATATGGGCCCCAGAGCAAATTGACAGGGTTTACAGTCACCAGTGTTTATACCCCTTCCCCATATTTAGGAGCTACTCTGCTCCCTGATCCAGCTTTCTGGTCCTTTATCCAGCCTTGATATCATCTCCCCAGACAATAACTTGGGTCCACCTGCATATCCAAGGCCAGGCTCAGGAGAACCACTAGTGCAGCCATGGGCCCTTTGGACTATAACTAAAATAGGCCTACTAGCTATCTTCAAAACAGAGAACACAAATCTTTATCTGCAATATTCCAGCCTTTAGATTCATGATTAGTCAACAGTTTGTTTGGCTTTATATGTTAACTCTTTTTTCAGCCACAAGGTTCCAGAGGCTACCCTGATGCCAACCTGACTTCCCTGGGCAGATGACCCCACCAATGTGCCCTGGAGCTCTGCTTCCCCAGAGCCCTGCCCCACTAGGGAAAGAGAGAGACAGGCTGGGAGTATGGATCCACCTGTCAATACCCATGTTCAGCAGGGAGAAAATTACAGAAGCCAGACCTTCCACCTTCTGCACCCCATAATGACCTTGGGTCCATACTCCCAGAGGGATAAAGAATGTGGAAGTTATCAGGGGAGGGGATGGGATATGGAGGTCTGGTGGTGGGAACTGTGTGGAGTTGTACCCCTCTTATCCTATGGTTTTGTCAGTGTTTCCTTTTTTGTTTGTTTGGTTGGTTGGGGGTTTTTTTGTTTGTTTGTTTGTGTGCTTTTTACCAGAGCACTGCTCAGCTCAGGCTTATGGTGGTGCAGGGGATTGAACTTTGGCACCTCAGGCATGAGGGTCTTTTTGCATAACCATTATGCTATCTACCCCCAGCAGCGGTTTCTTTTTATAAGTAAAAGAAAAAAGAAAAGGATGGTTCAGCAGATAGAACACAGGACTTGCATGTTTGAGGCCTCAGCTTCAACCCCTGCGCTGCAATGCTGGAGTTAAACAATGCTCTGTTCTCTCTCCCCTTCTCTTCTCTTGTGTTCTCTCTCTGTCTCTCTCTCTCTCTCTCTCTGTCTCTCTCTCTCTCTCCTTCCCCTCCTTCCCTCCCTCCCCCCTTAGCCTCCAAAGTTACCGCTGGGGTTCGGTACCAGCACTACAAATCCACAGCTAGTGGTGGCCATTTTTTCCATTTATTTTTAATTGATATAGAAGGAGAGGTAGAGAGGGAGAGGGAGAGATAGACACCGGCAGACCTGCTTCACTGCTCATGAAATGTCCACCCTGCAGGTGGAGAGCTGGAGGCTTGAACCCAGATCCTTGCACTTAGTACTATGTGGGTTTAACCTGGTGTGCCACTGCCTGCCCCTCCCCCTCGCTCTCTCTCTCCCCGATGTAGAATAAAAATCTGGGCTGAGAAGGTTGCTCTGCAGTCCCAAACCTGTGAAAACTCTCTGTTCTGTTCTTTTTCTACCTCATAAAAAGCAAAAAGAGCTTAATTGCTGCCACTTCACACACGTACAGGACTGGGTACAGGAGACTTGGTGAGAAGTGCAGAAGGACCCTGGAGTCACTTTGGGTTTCCTTCTCTGTTCACAGCCACGCCTGAACCAAGAAGGGGTCTCAGAACCAAGAAGGGGTCTCAGGCACTCAGTGGGTAGAGTGCAGGACTTGCCTGTGGGAGGCCCTGCCACCAGATATGCGAGCACAGGTGCCCTGGCCTCTCCCTCCCTTGGGACAAATTAATTGTTAAAAGGGAGAATAAAGGAGTGGGCAGCAGCACACCCTGCTGAGCAGATACATTACCATGCGTGAGGACCCGGGTTCCAGTCCTTGCTCCCCACCAGCAGGAGGGAAACTTCACAAGTGATGAAGCTTGGCTGCAGGTGTCTCCCTTTCTTTCTCTCTCTATCCCCCCCTCCCCTCTTTATTTCTCTTTGTCCCATCAAATAAGAAAAAAAAAAAAAAAAAAAGACAAAAGGCTACTGGGAGCCATGGATTTGTGGTGCAGGCACTGAGGCCAGTGATAACCTTGGAGGAAGGTGAGGGAGAAGGAGAGGGGCACAGGGACAAGTTACAGCTGGAGACTTGAGCCTTTCAAGACAAGAGCTGCAGATTGAGCTCACACACAGCTGAGCACTATAGATTCTTTTTATTCACAATTCTTTAGCAATCGTCTATCAGAAGTCAGGCACTAAGTGGGTTTTAAGGCTTCAGAAAGTCCGGAAGCAGCAGCATGGTAACTGCCTTCAGGGAATTTACAGTTTGGGGTGGGGGTGGGGGGCTGTTACCTGCCTATAAAACCGTGATTACTCAGCACACAGCATGCAGGTCCCCAGATGCTACAGGAATGCAGACAGGGTCCCCTTACTTTCCAGAAGACTGCCATCTGAGCTGGCTTTGATGCAGTGCCAGACAGTGAACCCCCAGTGCCATCCTTATGTGATGTTACTGAATCACATCTCTAGGGAGAGAGAAAGGAGAGCGGAGACAGAACAGGGAGAAGCACCACGGCATCCCTCCACCACCCACAGACTTCCCAGTGCTCTCATGCGGTGCCTGGGTTCAAACCCAGAACCTCATGCACAGAAAAGCTTGGGGACCATTTCCTATCCCCTTGGCATCCACTTTGCTGATTCCACATACTCTTAGGGTGGAGAAGGAGCGGAGGAAGGGAAAGACTAAACAAAAGGAGAAATAGATGAGTAAATACATGAATGCTGACATCAAGCTAAAGGCCTTGAGAAATGAACATTGGAGCGGGGCAGTGGCGCACCTAGCTACCATGCACAAGGACCCAGGTTTGAGCCCCTGCTCCCCACGTGTAGGGGGGATCTTCATGAGCAGTGAAGTAGGTCAGCAGATATCTATTCTTGCTCTCTCGCTCTCTCTCTGTCTCTCTCCCCTCTCAATTTCTTTCTGTCCTGTCAAGTAAAATGGATGGGGAAAATAGGGGGATAGGTGGGGGAATGGCCACCAGGAGAGGTGGATCTGTTGTGCAGACACCGAGCTGTACCTATAACTCTAGTGGGGAAAAAAGAAAAAGAAAAAAAGAAAAAAACACCAAGGACCTGTTCACATGAGCTCCAAGTGATTCCCCTGGGTTCCTGCTCTCTCATTTTTGCACATCTGCAGGTGGAGAATAGAATGGGGGTATGAGTGCAGAGCCTCTATTCTCCAGCCAGACCACCCAGACCCCTCTTCTGTCTCAGACACCTGGGCATGGGATTCAGAACCAGGCTGCCCCAGTCTAAGCAGTGCAGGCGGGACCCTCCTTTCAGCCAGTCCCGAACGGGGGTGAATTAGGTTTGAAAGACCTTTGTTCACTTTCCCTGGCTGCTGAGAATATTTCAGGACTAATCAGCAGACATGGGCCTTGTGGATTTATGTCTGAAACCAGCTGAATTCTCGGAGCTCCGGCGAGGTGCAGAGGTAAATCAAAAAAGCAATTTCTTGCTCAAAGCCAGCTGGGCCCTGCATCCCATCAGCTGATTCTGCAGGACCTGGTATGCCCCAGGACTAATTCCAGCCTGGCCCCTTGCCGCATCTCAGAGGGGTGCTCTGGACAGGAGGGAGGCATTGGAGACACATCCATTTAGGTGCTGAAATGTCAGGGAACAAATGGCACCTAGGGCGTTTCTGGGGTATCAGATGGATTTCACATGTCTTGGGTATTTTTTTTCTAAAACAGAGATTCTGAAAAAAAAAAATAAAAAGACGCTCATGCCTAAGCTCTGAGGTCCCAGTCTCGTTCTCCAGTACCACTGTAAGTCAGAGATAAGAAGTGCTCTGGTCTCTTTCTCCCTTTGTGTCTCTGTCTCTGTCTCTGCCTCTCTCTCTCTCTCTCTCTCTCTCCATATATATATATATATATATATATATATATATATATATATATATATATATGTACACAGAGTGGCCTCAGTTCTCTAACCTCAGCAGGGGTTGGAGAGAGTCCGGGGAGGGAAGAACTGCCCTGCTTCTCTAAGTGTGGCTTCAGCCCTGGTGTCAGTAGCCTCACAGAGCTTATTATAAATGCAGATGCTGGGCCCCAGCACTGGCACACCTGGCTGAGCACACCCATTGACATGTGCAAGGATCCAGGTTGAAGCCCCTGCCCCTCCCCTTGCACAGGGGGATGCTTCAGCAGAAGTGAAGCAGGTCTGTAGGTGTCTCTCTTTCTCTCTCCCTCTCTATTCCCCCTTCTTTCAATGTCTCTATCCTATCAACTAAAATAGAAAGAAAAATTTTTTAAAGGAAAAAAGTGGCTACTTAAAAGTGGTGGATTTGTAGTGTTGGCACTGAGCCCCAGCAATAACCCTGGTGGCAAAAAAAGAAAAAATGTACCCATTCCAGAGGTGCTGAGTCTGAACTCCTGGGCATGCTGGCTGCGTGGGCTTGAGCGTGTCTCCCCGAGGAGTCCTGTGTGTGGGCCCTGGGATAGCCGGAGTCCAGCCAGCGTTCCAGCCAGCATTGTAGCCCATGAAGAACTGCTCACTCTATTTCACTTTTATTCTTTAAGATTTGTTTATTTCATATGGGGGGGAAGAGAGAGTTTTGTATGAGAGAGAGAGAGGACAGAGCACTGCTCTGGTACATGCCGTGCTGGGGATCAAACCCAGTGTGTTGCTTTGCTCTTGTCGGATCCTCAGTGGCACTGGCCCTTCATACAGTTCTCAGCTTTCCAATACTAACTCACAGCAACAAGCTCAGCAGGTGACTTTTTCTTTTGTGTACACAGAGTATACCTTGTTTGGGTTATCCGCAGGCTCTTGGGCAGAAGGAGCAGATTCTAAGGCCTCTAACCAAGGCCAAGCAGAAGGAAGTCCCGTGTGTGCTGGGAGGAAAGGAACATGGCTATCAACAGCATTTTCTCTCACTAAGAAGTGAGCCCTCGCTTTTCACTTTAGAAAGTTAGCCCTTGGGAGTCAGGCGGTGGCGCAGCAGGTTGAGGGCAGGTGGCACCAAGCGCAAGGATCCTGGTTTGAGCCCCCAGCTCCCCACCTGCATGGGAGTCACTTCACTAGTGGTGAAGCAGGTCTGCAGGTGTCTATCTTTCTCTCCCCCTCTGTCTTCCCCTCCTCTCTCCATTTCTCTCTGTCCTAACAACAATGACATCAACAACAATAATAACTACAACAACAAGGGCAACAAAAGGGAATACATAAATAAATATTTAAAAAAAGAAAAAGAAAAAGTTAACCCTTGCAGGCCTTATTGCTAGCTGAGCTATTTCCCCAGTTTTCTTTTCTGTGCTTTGCGATACCACTGCTCTGCCTCCTTTTTTTTTTTTTTTTTTTTTTTGCCTCCAGGGTAATCGCTGGGGCTCAGTGCCAGCACTAGGAACCCACCACTCCAGGCAGTTTTCTTTTTAATTTTAAAAAGGATAGAGAGAAATAGGAGTGGGAGAGAGAGAGAGAGAGAGAGAGAGAGAGAGAGAGAGAGAGACCTGTAGACCTACTTCCTTATCCATGAAGCATCCCCCCTGCAGGTGGGGAGTGGAGGCTTGAACCTCGGTCCTTGTGCCTAGTAATGTGTGCACTCAACCATGTGCACCACTGCCCACCCACCCACCCCCAACTTACTTTATTCTGTATCTTGAGAGTGAGAGAGACACCACATCACCACACCATCCCTGGAGGTCCCTTGGTGCTGTCTGTGGTGCTTCCATGTGATGCCAGGGCTGCAGCCCAGAGCCTTGCACAGGGTAAGGCATGTGCTCTACCCACTGAACCACTCTCCCACCCCCTGGAGACCTGCTTAGAGGCCACGCAGCCCAACCACACCCTCAGACTTGTAGGAGAGTCTGGGGCAGGGGAGCATGGAGATCATCTCTCCTCTGCCTTCTGGGGCTTTTGGAGCTGCCGCTGAGAGCAGAACACCCCCTGCCTTGCAGGGGAGACTCCAGCACCCTACTCTCCCCCTGCAGAACTAGTGACACTGTGGTGATGATCACAGATGAGTGCAGTCACAGCCCCAAGGCCTTGCTGCTCCCCAACCCCAGCTGAGGCCCCTCTAGAGCTGCAGGGCAGATCCGGGGCCAACAGGTCTCCCTGCTGTATTGTTGGGGGGCACACAGGTGAGGCTCATAGTGTTGTCAGGTCTTTGGACTCCTTGTCCTGCTGTCCCCAGCTCTGTGACCTTGCCCGGTCTGGCTTCCCTCATCTGTGGAAAGGAACAGAAACACTCATCCTGTCTGGCTATGACCAGGGAACAGGGACTTGGAGCAGGTGGGAGCACCTCGCTCATGAGTCCAGCCTGTCTCTCCCTCCAGGAGGGGTTGGAAGCAGGGAGACAGGCAGGACACCAGAATTTCACCAGATCTGATGAATCCCCTCATTTGAGAGTCAGGAGCCCAGCTACAGAGCCAGCAGTGCTGCTGTCACCTGGGGCGTGAGTAGGACACATGTCCCCGACCCTGTCCCAGCCACTTGCCTTTCAGAGCCTAGGCCTGTGCTGGATTGCTTGTCTGAGGGCAGTTTGTGGGGACAGGAACTTGTCACCCCTCTGTGGCCCACCATGTCATTTCTTCTGCCTTTTATTTATTTACTTTTTTTTTTTCCACCAGGGCTGGGGCTTGGTGTCTGCACTACAAATGCACTTCTCCCGACAGCCATTTTCCTTTTTTTTTTTTTTTTTTTAGAGACAGAGAGAGGGAGTTGGGCAGTAGCACAAAGGGTTAAGCGCACATGGTGCAAAGTGCAAGGACTGGCGTAAGGAGCCGGGTTCGAGACCCCCCCCCTACTCCCCACCTGCAGGGGAGTCGCTTCACAGGCAGTGAGGCAGGTCTACAAGTGTCTTTCTCTCCCCCTCTCTGTCTTCCCTCCTCTCTCCATTTCTCTGTCCTATCCAACAATGATGACATCAGTAACAACAATAATAATAACTACTACAATAAAACAACAAGAGCAGCCAAAGGGAATAAATAAATAAATCTAAAAAGAGAGAGACAGAGAGACACCTACAGACCTACTTCATTACTTGTGAAATGTCCCCACCGCAGGCGAGGAGTGGGAGCTTGAACCCAGATCCTTGCAGGTAATACCGTGCACTTAATCAGATGTGCCACGCGCACACACGCATGCACACATGCACGCACACGCACACACACACTCACGCACACTCACACGCACACACTAACACACACACACACGCACACACTCACACACACACACACTCACACACACACACTCACACGCACACACTAACACACACACGCACACACTCACACACACTCACACACACACACTCACACACACTCACACGCACACACTCACACACACAGACTCACACACACACTCACACGCACACTCACACACGCACACACTCACACACACTCACACGCATACACTCACACACACACGCACACACACACACACACGCACACACACTCACACACGCACACACTCCCTCAGATTCTCACACACACGCACACACTCCCTCAGATTCTCACACACACACTCACACACACACTCACACACACACACACACACGCACACACTCACACACACACTCACACGCACACACACGCACACACACACACTCACACACGCATGCACACACACGCATGCATGCACGCACACACATACTCACACACACACACTCACACACGCACACACTCACACACAGTTCTGCCTCTTGTTCCGATGCGCCTTTGCAGAGTCTTTTCCTTCCTGCTTCCTCCTCACCTCCACTGTGTGCAGCCCTTGTGAGAGTTCAGTCCTCCTCCCCCGCCGCCATCCCAGGCAGCTCTCTGCCCTCCTGACAGAGAGAAGACATCAGTCATGTGGCAGCCACGTCAGTCTCATGCAAAGCCCTCATGTGGGCCAGCCACGTCTGTTTCTCACAAAGTATTTACATGGGGGGGGGGCTCTCAGTCAGTCCTCGTGTGGGGCTTAGTGCCCCAACCCCCTCCCCAGAAGGACCCTTCTCCACAGCGCCGTCCCCAGCCTCTGGGGTTTGGTGACTGGACAGGGTGTGGAGTGGGGACCGGTGAGGAACCTGTGAACTCTTTGTGGGGTGCCCAGTTGGGATGCTGTCTGCCAGGGGTGGAGACAGTCTTCCTATCACTGTGTCTTGTAGTGCACGCTGGGGGCCCGGGTACCCCCGACTGACCGCCGGACGGTCCGTCTGTCCCCACAGGTCCTGTACAGGTGGGACCGGCAGAGCAGCACGTCTGTCATCGAGACCAACCAGACGTCTGTGGAGCTGTCGCTGCCCTTCCACGAGGACTACATCATCCAGATCCAGCCCCTCAGCGACGGCGGCGAGGGCAGCAGCAGCCCTCAGATCCGCATCCCCAAGATCTCCAGTGAGAACTCACCCTGATCTGCTGTCCTCCCAGCTACCCCCTCCTCCCTGGCCCCTGTTCCCTGCCTTCCTCCTCCCTCCCTGGCCCCTGTTCCCTGTTCCCTGCCACCGTCTTCTCCAGTTGCCTTCCTACCCTCTGTCCACCTCCTTGACCCCACCAAGACCACCTCCCCCCTCCTCCTCTCTCCTCCCTGCTACTCTCCCTGCCCTCACACCTGCCCTCCTTTCTGACCTTGCCCCATCCTCCCTGCCCCTTCCTGTTCTTTTCCCTGACCCCCTACCCCGCCTCCTCACTACCTGTCTCCCTCCTTCTTCCTGTCCTCCCTCTTCTTTACGTTCCTCCCTGCTCTCCTCCCTCCTCCCTGCCCTTATCCCCCTCTGCCCTCCTCCCTACTGGATTCCCCCTTTCCTGCCCTCAGCTCTCCTCCCTCCTCGCTGCAGCCCCCTCCTGCTCTGTCCCTGCCACCTTGCCCCCCCATACACACTCCAGGGCTCCAGAGACAGGCTGATCAGGAAGCAGGGCAGCCCCTCTCCCCTCAGGCCTGCCCACGGGCACCATGGCAGCTGGGACATTTGACTGCTCTTCAGTCAGCTGCCAATCAAACCCCCCCCCCCCCCCGAACAGGCCCCAGGAGGTCACAGAATGGACCTCTGGGAACTGTTGTAACTGAGAAAGCTCAGGGAGGAGGCAGAGGGGTCCCCAGGGGCCGCACTGGGCTCTGGGGAGGCTTTGGGGAGCAGCTTCTGGCTGGGATGTGAGGAGACGATCCAGTTTGTTTCCTGTATGTGTCTGAACGTGTGTGTTTGTATGTGTGGCCTTTGTGTATGTGTGTTGATACTTGTACATGGACTCCAATCCCCTCTGCGGCCAAGATGATCAGAGATGCTCAGGCAGTGTGTCTTCTTCCTTCTGCAAGTCCACTCGTAGATGCACCCTATGAAACCAGGTCGCAGAAACCTAACAGACAGAATGGTAGGTAGGGGAGGGGCTCTCTCCCTTCACTTCAGCAGCACACACACTGAAACTGGCAGGATAGAGTAGATAGAGTAGATATGCCCCCTGCCCGAGGGTGACATGCAGCTTCATAAAGGATGAAGCTTATTTTTAAAAATACAGGTCTGAGTATAGATTCAGAAAAGACTATTTTTCATAGGGTTCCAGGGATGGAAAGAGGACCTCAGGCATATGTCATTACCACCAGGTGACTCCAGAGCACACTTTTTTTTAATTATATAGACTTAGAGATAGGGAGGGAGAGACCCCACAGCCCTGCCCCACCATTCATGGAGTTCCCTAGGTGCTGTGCATGGCGCTGAGAGAGAAGAGAGACTTCAGAGCCCTGCTCCACCATCCATGGGTGTTGTCCATAGTGGTGTTCCCTGCACCTCTGTTCCCTAGGAACCCTAAAACCAACTTTATCATTAAAACCAGTGGAGAGAAAGCAAATCCACACCTCATCCATTGAGGGCTCTAGCTGGTGGAGAAAGGGAACCAGATGTGGGGCAGATGTGGAAGCAATCTCCAGGCAACGGAAACCCAGTAGATGGGGGTTGATTGAGAGGTTGGTTTATCTCCCTTCACCCAAGTCTGACCTACTGTTTGTAGCTCATTGCAAGAATCATCTGGTTTTTCAAGCTGACTGATGATTATGGACTAAATTTATTACAAAACACCTCAGGCAAAACCAGTATAATTAGAAGATGCCAAGTTGCTATTGTGAGTGTAACAGAGTCTCTTGTTTCCATTTTATGAATCAGAGATCTCTGAATCTTGAAATACCTTCAAATGATCTCTGACTATGGAAACTCTGACCCAGTTAAAAAAAAAAAAAGGTTTGAAAGGACTGAGATCACTGTATCTGGAAGAAATGGTATATTGAAACAGAAACAGGACTGGCTCTCAGCTCACTGAGTTGCTTCCAGGTTGCTCTTGGACCAGTTTCAGACCCCGACCTTCCCTTTCCATGAATGGTGCTGAAACAGTGCCAGCTGCTCCCTGGCTTTGTGTAAGAATGAGGTGCAGCACTGCTCTGTGCTTGACAACATTGAGGGATCAGGAGAAACCCCCACCCTACCATGCTCAAAGCCCTGGGTTCAAGTCCCAGCACCTCATGGAAATATGATGGATTGAGGCCAGGCAGTGGTGCACCCAGTTAAGCACACGCATTACCATGCACAGGGACCCAGGTTCAAGTCCTTGCTCCTCACCTGCAGGAGGGAAGCTTCACAAACAGTGAAGCAGGTTTGCGTGTATCTTTCTTTCTCTCTCCCTATCTTCCCCTTTTCTCTGTCCTACCAAACTGAGAGAGAGAGAGAGAGAGAGAGAGAGAGGAGAGAGAGAAGTTAAAAGGAGTTCCTTGGACAGCAATAGGGGGACTCCATGGATGGTGGAGTTGTTCTGTGTTGTCTCTCCCTCTTTCTCTCCACCTGTCTCTCTCTCCTCTCTCTAAACTAATAAAAAAAAATCAACTCAGGGAATTGAGCAACGGCACATCTGGTTGAGCATCCATGTTACAATATGCAAGGACCAGGGTTCCAGCCCTCAGTCCCCACCTGCGGGAGGCAACTTCATGAGTGGTAAATCAGTGCTTCAGATCTCTCTCTCTCTCTCATTCTCTTCTCAGTTTATCTCTGTCTTATCAAATAAATACATTTTTATAAAACAGGTTAGAAAGGCTGTACAGTGGTGGTATCATGCATACATGAAGTCCTGGTTTCATTTCCTGGTACTACAGAAAGGGGGGGCTATTTTAACTCACTACCTCATTAACATCATCAGTATTACTGACCCTCTGTCATATGTTAGATATAGACAGCCTCAATTTACAAGATGCTACAATGAGGGATTCAGAGGGATTCATCATCTGTTTAGAGTCTGACAGCCACAGGGTCCTAGAATTGATACTAAAAAGTGATTGAGAGATGCTCACTTTCAGGGGCTGGAAGGAAGCTCACTCAGTAGGCTACACAAGACCCTGGGTTTGAGCCTCTGTGCCACAGAGGAGTACCAGCAAGGAGGACTCCATGGATGGTGCCTCAGTGTCTGTTCTCTCAGTGTGTCTCTCTCCCTCTCTCCTCACATCCTCTTTGTCTCTCCAAAATTAAAAAAAGAGTAGAAAGTTGAATCTGGGAGACGGGTTAGTGGACATGTGCTTGCTTATAAGTGGCCCTCAGTTCATTCCCTAGTGCTGTGAGTGGATGGATGATGGATGGATGGTAGGTAGCTAGATAAGGTAGATAGAGGATCAGTGGGTGGATAATGTATGGATAGATTGGTAGATGATGGATGAGTGGATGGATGGATGGATGGATGGATGGATGGATGGATGGATGATGGATAGAATGGAGTAAGTAGACAAAAAATGGATGGGTGAATAATAGGTGACTGGATGAATGGGCGAATGATTGAGTGGATAGGAGATGGATGGTTGAGTAACATATAGTTGAATAGATATTTAGGGTGGATGGGTAGATGGGTAGATAGATAGAATATAGATGGATGAATGGATTGAGCTGAATGAATGGGTGGATGGATAGATGGAGTAGATGGATGGATGGATGGATGGATGGATGGATGGATGGATGGATGGATGGATAGGGTAGGGTAAATAGACAGAAGATGGATGCGTGAATAGCAAGCAGGTAGATGGGAGGATGGATGGTGGATGGATGGATAGATATGTAGGGTAGATGGGTGAGTGATAAATGGATGGTATACAGATGGAAATGGGTAGATTCACGGGTGGATGGATACATGGATGGTTAGAAGGTCCTGCATCCCTAACATGCTCAGGTCAAGCACAACCCACTGGCTGGGTTGTTTGCAGAGGCTGCCGCCCAGACCAGGCTGCTCTGAGTGCTGTGCCCTGTCATTGCAGACGCCTACGCCCGAGGCGCCGGGCCCTCGACATCCAATGCCTGCACGCTGTCGGCCATCAGCACCATCATGCTGTCCCTCACAGCCAGGTCCAGCTTATGACGAACGCCACGCCCAGGACTCACTGCCTGTAGTCTAAGCAACAGTTAGCTAGTTGTTTTGAAGACACCCAGTACTAAGTAATATTGTTGTTCAAGTACACCTTCTGACTGGAAAACACAAATGTTCTTTGCTTCTTTAGGAATGGCATTATCCAGTACTTCCTCAAAGCAAACCTAGCTTTGTCTGCAGTTTCTCAGAAACTCTGCAATGCACTGAAGACATCTGTAATATGATGTTACCAAAGCAGTTTACATATGTCCTTATATGCATATTTTTATTATATATTTAGTGTTTTATAGAATTTTTTAAAGTTAACATGAGATGTAGATATTAATTTTTTCTTTTCCTCTGCCGTAAAAAGCAATGGGCAACACAACCATACAGCTCTCCCTGGAAAACCGTGTCCTTCAGGGACTGGAGTTTGAGACTCAAGTTTGGCTACTCGCTGACAAATGACTTAGGTCGTCTAACAAAGAGAGGCCACAGAACAGCCCCCGGGACTCTGCGCATGGCTGGTGCGATCAAGCAAGTCCTCGGAACACGTGTGAGACAACACTTTTCTGAGATGCTTTGAAGAAATGGCTTCAGACTTCAGTCCAGCTGCCCAAGAGTCCCCAGTGTGTTAGCACTCCCACAGGTTAGCCTTGTACGGCAATACTTTGTTTTCCCTCCACTAGGTTAGCACTGTCTTGTCTGTGTGGTAGCAGTATCTTAGACATCCAATTTGAGGTTCTATATCCTGTAGTAACCTAGAACAAACAAAAGTTACTATAATCGGCAGGGTCCTGCAAAGGATCCAAAGTCATTTCACTGTCTTTTCCACGTCTGTTTTGAATGTACATTTTACAGAAAACCAGAGAGTTTCTTTCTCTGTCAAGCGACGACTCCTTTCTTTGAACACACCTTCAGATAGATAACCTGTGTATCTCTTTAATACTAAGTCCTTCTTTTAAATCAAAATCCTGCCTGGAATTTTGGCAGACTTCCCCCAATCCAGCAGATAGTCTCAGCTAAAGACTTTTTCTCATGATTAAGCCACACCTCTAGTTCCCTGGTGTGATGCCTTGCTGACGGCTCCTGGTTTTCAGTAGGTAGTCTAAGCACCCTGCTAAGTCGCACATTGGAAACATGACAATATCAACACAGCTGAATTCTTATGGGAAAAACTCTTTATTATAACAGGGAGGTTTCCTAAGCAGACACTTCTGAACCAGTGCATTTCAAAATCAATGAGATTTTCTAAAATAAATAGATAAATGAATGAATAAAAAAATTTCAAACTTCAACATGCGGTCACCTTTTTCTCCTTTCTTGGCAAACTCAGATTTGCCTGCAATCTGCCGTTTTTGCTTATAAATAATCCGAGTCAAATTTTCAACCTTCTAGCTCAATTTATCCAATTACGTCATAATCAGGATTCCACTTGTCTAAAAAAATTTTTTTTAAGGAAAAAAACTAAGGTGACAGCCAGGAAAAACACACAAAAAAAGAAAGAACATATTGTCAGTATTTCAAGCTGTGTTCCTCTCTTAGTTTGTTATGGTTATTTCTTTGTTCAACTCAATAAATAAAACAAACTTTAAAACCACATGCAAAAAAAAACAACAAAATAAGAAAATGAATAAAAAAGACGCCCCAAGTAGTCTTCCCCTCCCAGTGTAAATGATATTTACCAGTGATCTAGCCTATGTAATCTTTTTTTAAAAGGTATTGTTAATAAATATTACGTCATTTGTAAAGATTCTTGTCTTTCGGGAGCATTCTTCCTGCCTGCCCGTCAGAGTCCTCCTCAGCCCAAGTTCGTGCTAGCTAGAATCTGGGGTCCCCTGGGCCTCCTAGGGTGTCTACCCACACCCCAAAACCTGCCCTTTAGACAGAAAGACCCTGAAGAAGACTCCCTATGGGAGGCGTCCTTGGAAGTTAGACAGAATCAGAACCCACCCATGGGCATTCCCAGAGCAAGCTTTGAAACTTTTCTCTCCGTGAACTAAGTTGTTTGCAAACCTAATCAAAGTCTTGCAGCTGCAGTTAAATCTTCTCCCTTCCTAATCCATGAACCATTCTGTGGCCCGTCCCATGCCGCCCTCTCTTGCCCTGCTTGCTTGGGTTGTCACCTCTGTGCCTTTTGGTCGTGTGACTGCACTGCTGAAACTGCCCCTCCAACCCTTCTTCTTCACCCAGACCCCCCTGCCCTAGGTTAGCTCCAGCCCCGTCTCTCCCTGACCACCTCCCAAACCTACCCAGCCCTTCTCATGAATAGCCAGTTGGTCAGGTGCCACTTGGGGAAGTGTCTTGTACTGTGACCTTGCACTTGCCTTCTGTATTGTGACATCCTTGATCCTTGTCTGTATGCCTTGTCTTCCCGACTAGATTGTAAGCTCCTTGAGGGCAGGGACTTCTGTCCCTACTCCCATGTACCCTCCTTAGTGCCCAGCACCGTGCCTTGCAATAAACGATCGTTGATTAATTCAGCCAAGGGGTCTTTGGAGTACCGTTTTGCCTCCGTTGCCACCTATGTGCCACGTGAAAAGTTCTAGAAGGCCTGGCTTTGGAAAAGTCCTTTCCTCATGCAGACTTGGTGACCTGAGCGACGAGAGCCTCCTTGGCAGAGTCTGAAGGTACTTTAGAAAGTCTCTCCTGCCACCTTAGCCCTCATGTGTCTGTCTGTGGCCTCTGTGGCCCTGCTGGGGGGGGGGGGGCGTTCGGGTGTTCTTGTGTCAGTCCGTGGGACTAGCTTAGCTCAGTCACAGGATCCAAGGAAGCACTCAGAACTGTGCAGTCTTACTGGGGTCCTGTTGGAGTGGTAGATAGTGTGGACCAGCTGTTTCCCATCTGAGCCTCTCTGTTTGAGACACCCAGGTGCCTCAGATCAGACCAGCATCCTGTGTCTAGCCAGGTTACCTTGATCATGCCAAGCCTGCACCCACAGGAAGGTGGCTAGGGATGTGTGTTCTGCAACATGATGTCCTAAAACGGCAGGGAGCTAGATGCCAGGAAGGTGTTAGCCTCTCCCTTTCTGAGTCTGACATGCCCCCCCATACATACTCACCTTAGCCTGGTCCCATCAAGTTGTTCCATGGGTGGAAGGCTTTCCTATTTAGGAATTTTGCATGGGGACCCCCTGAATAGAAACACCAGGCCCTGTTTGCTTTGAATACTTCACCTCTGCGAGATCTTGCCCTCCGTGTGGTGTGTGTGTGTGTGTGTATGTAGGTCTGTCTGTCTCTCTGTTGTACTAACTGTAGCAAGGACAGTCTCTGCTTCCAGATCCTGGGATTTTTCTCACTGCCTCTGAGCCTCCTGGTGCCCACAGCTGCCCTGACCACCCAGCAGCATCTCTCTGGAGGGTAAGTCATTTGTCTCAGCTGATCTTGAAATTCCTCTGGCCAGGGAGGTGGCAGCCCCCTGGGAGCACTTCTCTTTAGAGCACTAGGCTCACCCTGCCATCCATGATCAGTCACTGGCCTCTGGGAAGAGCATCTCCCCCACTCCCTTGCAAGCCCACTCAGAGAACATCCAGCTATAAAAAGTGCACGAGGGAGGGATCTGGCAGTGATGCACCTGATCAAACACTTAGTTTACCATATGAGAGGACCCAGGTTCAAACCCACAGCCCCCATCTGCAAAGGGGAAGCTTCAAGAGCAGTGAAGCAAGGATCTTTCTCTTTTTCTCTCACTCTCCATCTCCTTCTTCTCTCTCAAGTTCTCTCTCTGGTCTATCAAATAAAATTAAATAAACAAATAAATAAATAAATAAAATGTTAATTTTAAAGCATGCACTAGAGGGAGCCGGGCGGTAGTGTACCGGTTTAAGTGCACATGGCATGAAGCACAAGGACCGGCACAAGGATCCCAGTTCAAGTTCCTGGCTCCCCATCTGCAGGGGGTTGCTTCACAAATGGTGAAGTAGGTCTGCAGGTGTCTATCTTTCTCTCCCCCTCTCTGTCTTCCCCTCCTTTCTTGATTTCTCTCTGTCCTATCCAATAAAATAAACAAAAATGGCTGTCAGGCAGTGTATTCCCAGTGCCAGCACTTAGCCCCAGTGATAACCCTGGAGGCAAATAATAATAATAATAAGTGCATAAGAGCATATAGTCAGTGACTGAAATGTCACCCCTGCCATAACCAGGGCAGATGTTCCTGCCCCATGTGGGGTGTCCAGGCCACTGGCCTCATACTGGAGGCTGTGGCAGTGGAGGACTCAACCTCTTCTGTGAAAGATACACAGGTCAACAGACATATGAAAAAATGCTCCAGGTCACTGGTTGTCAAAGAAATGTAAATAAAGATGTGATACGACTTCACTCCTGTGAAAATATCACACATCAGAAAAGATAATAACAGCAAGTGCTGGAGAGGCTGTGGGGACAAAGGAACCTCCTACAGTACTGGTGGGAATGTCAATGGGTCCAACCCCTGCAGAGAGCAGTCTGGAGAACTCTCGGAAAGCTAGAAATGGACCTTTTTTTTTATGGCCCTGCAGTTGCTTTCTTGGCGATATATCCTAAGGAGTCAAACACGCACATCCAGAAAGATCTATGTCTACCTGTGTTCATAGCAGCACAGTTTGTAATAGCCAAAACCTGGAAGCAACCCAGGTGTCCAACCACAGATGAGTGGCTGAGCAAGTTGTGGTCTACATACACAATGGAATACTACTCAGCTATTAAGAGGGGTAATTTCACCATTTTCAGCCCATCTTGGATGGAGCATAAAGTGAGGTCGGCCAGAAAGTGAAGGGTGGGTATGGAATGATCTCACTCATGTGCAGAAGTTAAAAAATAAGAACAGAAGGGGAAACACAACGTAGAACTTGTACTGGGTTGGACATATTACATCAACGCATAGGATGCTGAGGGTGGGGGGCTTTCAGCTCCAGGTACATGTTGGTGGTGGAGGACCCAGACTCGGGAGTGAGGGTGTTTTGCAGAAAACCAAGAAATTTGATATATGTACCAATACCTGCATTTACTATAAACCATTAATCCCCCCAAATAAAAACAAAAGACACACAAGCTAGCTCTTAGCTTTCTCCAGGCTAGCCCCTGACCATGACAGATCCTGAGCGCCCCTCCCAAAGGCCTACTGATATCACACTCCCCACCCTCAGACTGCTGACACCAGCTCCAGCCTAAGGCATGTCAATCTGCAAGCCTGGCTCTCCAGATGTGAGCAGTTGTCTTATAAAACTGTGACTGTCCTTTCTGCAGGAGCTGAGGTGTCACACAGTGACCCCAGAAACATGCAGAGCAGAGCATGTTGCCTTCGGTGGGTGGGCAGGGAGCCACCACCCTCTTGTCGCATAGGCCTCCTGGCTAGTCCAGCCAGTCCTGGGAGTCCCCTGGGGTCCTGGATATCCTCTGCCCCTCTGGAAGACACACCTGTTTCAATGTACCTGAGTTGGGCTTGGGGGGAGGAGGAGGACTTCAGGTCAGGAGGCTGGGGGCGTGGAGGAGACTGAGGCAGGGCCTGGCAAAGTATTTGTAAGCCTCCCAGGAAGCATCTCTCTAGAACATTGTTTCTCGGGGGAGAACATCCCAGGAACTATGTGGAGTTTGGATCAGCTGTTTATTTTTTCCTAATTAGTTTCCTTTGAATGGATCCGCCTGACCACAATTACCGAGTCTGAGGTTCTCCTGACTGCTCCTCCCCCCACCCCCCCCCCCCCACACACACCAAAGACCCATACTCCCATGGGCCAGAACTGGCAGCCTTGGGTTCAAGTTCACACAGGACTCTAGGCTGGTGCAAAAAGCTTCCATCCTGAGGTTTCCTCAGTGCTGCGAACGGCACTGGCATTTAACCATCCCGGCTGCCATTACCAGGTGCAAACCTAGGTGACATGGAAGTGTCTCAGGCCGGGAGGTGACTCAGTGGGCAGAGCACATGCTTAACCATGCTTGAGGCCCTGGGCTTCATCTCCAGTACCACACGGGAGCACCGCATGGGAGCATGATGGGCCGTGGAGCAATGCTGACAGAAGTCTCTTTCTCTCTGTGTGTCTGAAAGAAACAGCAAGGAGGAAACTCAGCCACATGTTCACCCAGCACTGCTTCAAATCTGTCCCTGGTGCAAAACAGTCTGCAGTGAGTCCATGAGCACCGATTGTCGGAAGAAAGAGTGAAGGAGGAGTGAAGAGCCCCCCCAGCCCCACCACACTGGGTTTTCACCTGAAGTAAGTTCAGCTAACCCACGTGGAGCATGTTCACTTCCTTGAGGCTGTCTTAACTGTCGTTAATGTTCGGAGGCTCCAGCAGGCCAGGCTAGCTTCGCGGCGGTAGAGACAGAGACTCGGGGACACACAACTGGGCCGAGAAGCTGCAGTTTAATCTTTATTCACTAGCGGGCAAATCACCACACCATGTGCTTCCCCATCATTCTCCCTCAGCGGCTGCTGCTGGGACTCTGGACATCCATAGGGGTTCTTTTTGGGCGGGGACAAGTGGGCCCCGTGAAACTAGCAGGGCTAAACCACAATCTTCCAGAGGTGGGGGGAAGGAGATCAAACCTATATGAAACATACCAACAATTCCTCCTTTTCTTTTTAACTAAATGACCACAGTATCAGGGGTGTGGGGTGAACAGAAACCTATATCGTACAGGCATTTTCAAAAGAGAAACTGGCACAAACATGGAGGAACATGTAAGACAAGAACCAGTGTGCTGCCAAGGGAAGGCCTGAGGGGGACTCTTTTTGGCCTCTGGGGGGCGTTACTTGCCTCGACGGGCATTTTTTTTCTTGTAGGCATTACCTAGCATGGGGGGGTATGGCTTAGAATCCCAAGGCAGCTGGCTGCAGTCAGTCTTTGAGAAACCCAACAGCATAAAGGGAAGCTGCAAAGTGTCCAAGAGGTGTACCAGTTGAGTCTGATAGAAATGCCAGTCCAAAGCAGATGTCCACGGAAGAATGCCAGGGGGTGGAACGTTGTATGAGGAAGGTCAGCTGCTGGACTTCTGCTTTTCTGTAGAGAGCTTGACAGCTGCAATTTACTTACTATGAAACAAAACTTGTAGCAGGTTAGAAGTTTATCACAATTGATAACTTTATTACAATTGGAAGTCTTTTTTAATATGATTTTAAGGTTGTTTAAAGTTTAAACAATAGAATGTGGAAGGGTAAACATAAGAAGCATGGAAAGAAAAAAGCCTCATGCATGAGAATCATTAGAATAACCATAGTGCAATCTAACGTTTCTAATTGAGAAGGAATTTGAGAGTTTTACATATCAACAACATCTTTTTTAAAGAATTTCTTTTTTTTTAATATTTTATTTTATTCCCTTTTGTTGCCCTTGTTGTTTTATTATTGTAGTTATTATTGTTGTTGTCGTCATTGTTGGATAGGACAGAGAGAAATGGAGAGAGGAGGGGAAGACAGAGAGGAGGAGAGAAAGATAGACACCTGCAGACCTGCTTCACCTGCAGGTGGGGAGCTGGGGTTCGAACCGGGATCCTTATGCCAGTCCTTGTGCTTTGCGCCACCTGCGCTTAACCCGCTGCGCTACAGCCTGACTCCCATAATAATTTTTTTAAAGAATTTCTTTTTTTAAATATTTTATTTTATTTATTTATTCCCTTTTGTTGCCCTTGTTGTTTTATTGAACAACATCTTTTTAACCTTTTGTTACACCCATTCAAGATGGAGACACACCCTAGGTGTGCGCAGGTTTTTTTTAGACCAACTCAGTTAAAATATATTGATTTTTAACTAATTTTTACCTCAGACTTTAAATGTAAGTTAATTTTATCTTTATGAGAATTACGTTGAAAACCTTTTTCATTTAACTTTGTCTGGTAAGAATATAGCCTTAAAGTTATATTTTTAACCTTAAAGTTAATGTTACCAAACTTTAAACATACATATACACATGGTCTTTAATACACAAGGAGAGAAACCTTTGTTATGAAGACATGTCATTTTAAACACGAATTTAGATCTGTACTGTCTTAGCCATTCAGGGAGTGCGTTGTCTAGCGGTGGCCTCTTGAGCAACTTCAGCTCCAGGAATTGTAGGTAGCAATCTCTGGACGAATCTCTGCATATTCTAGCTCGTCTGCCTTCAGACCCAAGCTGGAGATCTCGGCCAGGGGGCCCAGTTTCGGCAGGGAGCCCGCAGTCTCCGGGTGGTCCAGGATCTGCCCAGACTTCATAGCAGGAGGGCGGGCAGGCCAGCCATGCAGAAGGCGCCGGCCGAGGTGCCCTGGGGTGGCGGCCAGGATAGGCCATGTCTGCTGCCCTGTTCCCGGCAGCCGAGCAGCGTGGAGGGAGCCCGCGCCCAATGCCCTGTGCCACGCGGCGGAAAGCCGGCTCATGCGGGCTGGCGTTGGGCTCCTGCGGGCTGGCGTTGGGCAGAAACCACAGAGTGGTCCAGAGATAAATGTTCCAGAAACAGCGAAACAGTCTCGTGAAGAAAGGGCAGAGGTCTTTGGAGATCTCTTCACAAGCAGAAGAGAAGGCCATAGTGCATAGGTAGCCAAATTGTCTTTACTTATCTGAGAGATGCGCAGGTCAGGTCCACGTGGGCACCATTTGTCGTTAATGTTCGGGGCGCCAGCAGGCCAGGCTAGCTTCGCGGTGGTAGACAGAGACAGAGACTCGGGGACACACAGCTGGGCGGAAAAGCTGCAGTTTAATCTTTATTCACTAGCGGGCAAATCACCACACCATGTGCTTCCCCATCTTTCTCCCTCAGCGGCTGCTGCTGGGACTCTGGACGTCCGTAGGGGTTCTTTTTGGGCGGGGACAAGTGGGCCCCGTGAAACTAGCAGGGCTAAACCACACTCTTCCAGAGGTGGGGGCAAAGAGATCAAACCTATATGAAACATACCAACACTTAACAAGTTGGTGCACTTCTATTCCAATTTCCTTATTGTCCTTTTATCTCTAGAAAGAGCTGTCCTGTTCCCACTTCTGGTTTTTGTTTTTTGGTTTTATTATTATTATTATTATTATTATTATTAGTGGTTTAATATTGGTTTAAAACATTACAAGCTACCAGGAGTACAATTCCACACTGTTGTCACCACCAGAGGTCCATTTCCCCATTCCCTCCATTGGAAATTACAATGGTTCTCCCAAGGTAACAGATAAGGGTTGACTGTTCTTTCTGTAACTATTTGTCTATATTTTTGCCCATTTTTTCTATGGTTCTGCCTTCTCCACCTTTCCAAGCCACACCTCTACCTGTTACTACTTCTGAATATCTTTCCTTTTCCCTTTTCTCTCTCAGGGTTCTGATGGAATTAGGGTTCAGAGCCCTCTGGTCATCTTCTCCTAACATTTCTCCCCATCTCTAGGGATATGAACCAGAATTCTTTTGGGGGCCCAGAAGGTGGGAGTTCTGACTTCTATAATTGCTTCTCTGTTGGACATGGCCATTGGCAGGTCAACCCATACCCCCACCCCCAGCCTGCTTCTATCTTTCCCTAGTGGGATAGGGCTATGGGGAGGTGAGGCTGTCAGCCCAGAGAAGTCAGGATGGAATCATAGTAGCATCTGCAACTTGGTTTGCTTTGAATGGATCCACCTGACCACCTGGTCTATAAAGCAGTGAGTTCCTGAAGAAATCTTGGTTGTATTTTGTTGGGTTTTCAAGTGATTTTCTTTGTTGTTTTTTTTCTAGTTTCACAGGAGAGTCATCTGAAATGGCTCCTACTCATAGTCATGCCTCCAGAAGTCCTCCCCCGCCCCCCCCCCACACACACACTTCTTTTTTCATTGTAGTTATGTGTCTTGACTTCCTTTTCCTCAGGTGACACCTTCTCCCCTTCCTCAGCCACCAGAGTTTTTGGCATCCAGTTGTCAGTTTGACCATCATTATTCTGTTGCCAGTTTGGTTCAGTTATTTGTACTCCGAATGTGAGTGAAATGGTGGAGGAGTCTACCTTTCAGCTCCTAAAGGACAGACTGCTGTGTGTTCTCTGACCAGGACCAGCCTACTAAGTAAGGGTCTGTCCTCAATCCTCCACCAGCCTCTGTGGCCGGGCCTCCAGGTGACTCTCGTGTGGGTGACGGAATAGTACAGCCAAGGACCTGAGAGAGAGTCTGACAACAAAGGTGTGTGCTTCTCAGCCAGGAAGCCGTAGTTCTGTCCTCATTACCCACTGTAAGTGAGTCCATTCTGGAACGGGCAGTGGGCATCAGAGCCTGGTGTCTCCTGGCACGTCCAGCCCAGGCTCCTCCACTTGTGTGACCACTTCAGGTTCCACCGTGCTGGGGCCAGGCTTCTGCAAGACATGACAGCTGTCCCCAAACACCTGCAGCCTGCCCCTCCTGCTTCCTGGTCCCTTTCTAGCACTGCCCAGGCCGCATCAGAGTACTAGCTGCAGACTGGGGCACTACTGGCCAGGTGCTTGTGATTTTGTAAATGAAGTTTGAGGAGGACTGGGTCGTGGTGCACCAGAAAGCAGCTTGAGTGCACACATTACCATGTGGAAGCACCCAGGTTCAAACTGCCACTCCCCACCTGCAGGGGGGGAGCTTCTCAAGTAGTGAAGCAGATCTGCAGGTGTCTCTCTTCCTCGCACTCTCTCTAGCTGCTTCTCCCCTCTCAATTTGTGTTTTTCCTATAAAAAATGAAGGAAGAAAGAAATAAAGAAAGCAAAACAAGGACTGCCAGGGGGCGGGCAGTAGTGTACCTGGTTAAGCCCACATAGTACCATGCACAAGTAGGGTTTGAGCCCCCACTTTCCACCTTCAGAGAGGACATTTCATGAGTAATAAAACTGATCGACAGCTGTGTATCTTTCTCTCTTCATATCTCCCCCTTCTTTCACAATTTCTCTGTCCTAGCTAATAAAATAGAAAGGAAATTTAAAAAAAAGGAAAAAAGGACCCCGGTTCGAGCCCCCAGCTCCCCACCTGTGGGGGGTCGCCTCACAAGCAGTGAAGCAGGTCTGCAGGTGTCTGTCTTTCTCTCCCCCTCTCTGTCTTCCCCTCCTCTCTCCATTTCTCTCTGTCCTATCCAACAACAACGACATCAACAACAACAATAATAACAACCACAACAATAATAAAACAAGGGCAACAAAAGGGGAAACAATAGCCTCCAGGAGCAGTGGATTCATAGTGCAGGCACCAAGCCCCAGCAGTAACCCTGGAGGAAAAAAAGAAAGAAAAAAAGAAAAAGAAACAATAGCCTCCAGGAGCAGTGGCTTTATGACGCCAGCACCGAGCCTCAGGGATAACGCTGGTGGGAATAAAAAAATAAAAATAAACAAATAATACAAAAATAAAAATCAATGACTGCCAGGAGTTGTGGATTTGTCACAACGGCACCTCGTCCCAGTGATAACTCTGGTGGTAGTATTTTTTAAGAAAACTTTTACAGCACATATATTGCAATGTGCAGGAACCCAGGTTCAAGCCCCTGGTTCCATGAGAGGTAGGGCAGTGCTGCAGACATCTCTCTTTCTCTCTCCCTCTCTACTTCCTTCTTCCCTCTCCATTTCTGTCCAAAATAAATAAACATCAAATTTGTTTTGTCAAAAAGCTCCAGTTCCCATCTGTTGAAGACACTCAAAGCTGAGGAGCATTTTCCCGACAGGCGAGGACAGTGATGTGCAAGTGTGGCCAGACCTCCAACAACCAGGATAACATGACAGATGTCTCCGACTCCCAGAGAGAGACCCTGCCTGGCACTGTGGAAGCCATGGGTCAGGAGATAGCTCAGCAGGTAGAGTGCATGCTTCCTGTATAGGAGGCCATAGGTCCGAACCCTAGCACAGCAAAGGAGCACTGCAGGTGATGGAATGGGGCTGTAGAGTCTCTCTCTGTCTCTGTCTCTCTGTCTCTCTCTCTCCCCTATCTCTTTCAAAAAGTAAATAAATGAATGAAAGCTGCGGCCACAAGCCAGCCTAGCAGTGCTGTGTTTGTCTGAGGCCTTGCATTGGACCCCAGGTTACATGCTAAATATGGAACCTCACCCCGCCCCAGGACAGCTTTACCTCATAGTTGAGGGCAACCAAGAACTCCTTCATACTGCTTTTGGGGGCTGGCACAGGGGGGCACAGCTTGGTCCACAGGTGGCATCTGAGAAGAGAGTGCATAGTAAGTCGGGACCGGAGCCCCTGTCTTCTCTTGGCTCCTTTACCCCAAATCAGTGTCCCTGCTCCCCAGCAACCCCCACCCACCCCCCCCCCGAAGTAAGAGTGGGGGAGGGGCTCTCCCATGGCGGCTTTTGAGTCAAAGGGCGGGTGCCCGTTGCTTCGGGTTGGTGCATGGCTCCAGGCCTCCTAACACAATGTGGGGCCAGGGCTGGGCAGTGGTGCACCTGATTGAACACACACCCATTACCATGAACAAGGACCTAGGTTCAAGCTCTCTGCTCCCCCACACGCCAGAGGGAAGCTTCAGGAGCAGGGAAGCAGGTCTGCAGCTGTCTCTTTCTCTAACCACCTTTCCCTCTCAAATGCTTTGTCTGAATGAATGAAATAGAGAGTTATGTGTCACGTCCGTCCCCTAGTCCGGGTTCCTGCAGTGATGGTGCTACCCTTCAGTTGTACTGCCTCAGACTCCATGTTGTTGTTCTCTCTTTGGGGGGGAATGTCATCACAGCACTGCTCCTCCATCCAGGGAGGTGCCTTCCCTCACTGCCCATAGTGCTCCGACGTGGTGCTGGGGCTCAGTGCTCCATTCTGTCACATGCTAAGGCTGTCTCTCCACTCCTAGGACCAACAGTCTGTCCTCTGCTATCAACAGCCACCCCCCGCCCCAGAGATGCCATCTAAGTGGGGTACACAGTGGCTCTTCCTAAGCCGTTAAAGGGCAAAGACAGAAATGCCAAGCCCCCTCCCCCTCCAAGTGACCAAGACCATGAGCAGTGCCCAGGGCTGTCATAGCTGTCTCAGCCCAGATGGGCAGTCAATGGGGTGGGCCTTGATGGGGATGGGCAGCAGGATGCAGGTGGCACCCAGTGAGGGCTGCCTCCAGGACCCGCATCCTTACAGGATGCTATGCCAGAGCCTTCCAGAAGCAGGGCCAGGAAACCCCTCTATGTATACCCAGCCTACAAGAAGCCCTGGGTTCAAGTCCCAGTGCTACGTGTCCACAGAGCACAAGGGGCAGCACCAAGGGTGCTTGGTAGGAATGGTGGCTCCTCTCTGCCTCTAAAATAAGAGTCCTGGGGCTACTGCTTTGCTATGTGTATGCCTCAGGTTCAAGTCCCACCGCCACTACACTGGAGAAAACTCAGATGTTGTAGTCTTGCCCTGTCTCTCTCTGTCTTTCAGCTCAGAGAGGTGGAGTCCTAGCGATGACAAAACCATCAGCGGCAAATAAATAAGCTTTCTAGGCTATGTAGACAGTTGGCAAATTCATGAGGGAGCCTGGGTGCACTGCCTGGATTCTGAGGAGTCTCCCCCCACTGTGGGGACCCACTGTTTTATTTGGGGGAGACCTCTAGGCAGGTTGGTTTCTTGCTCGGGGGTAGGGAGGGGGCAGGAAGACGGGATCCAGATAGAGAAAAATATGGAGCAGGGGAAACAGCATAATGGCTATGCAAATAGACTCTAGCGCCTTGAGCCTCTAGCGTTCCCAGGTTCAATCCCTTGCACCACTATAAAAGAAAAAAACTGAGCAGGGGGTTGGGCGGTAGTGCAGCAGCAGGTTAAGCGCACGTGGCACAAAGCCTTACAAGGACCGACTTAAGGATCCCAATTTGAGCCCCTGGCTCCCCACTTGCAGGGGGGGGAGGGGAAGAGGGTCGCTTCACAGGTGGTGAAGCAGGTCTGCAGGTGTCTATCTTTCTCTCCCCCTCTGTCTTCCCCTCCTCTCTCCATTTCTCTCAACATTTCTCTCAACATATTTCATTCCAACAACAACATCATCAATAACAACAACAACAAGGACAACAACAGGGGCAACAAAATGGGGAAAATGGCCTCTAGGAGCAGTGGATTCGTAGTGCAGGCACCGGGGCCCCAGCAATAACCCTGGAGGCAAAAAAGAAAAAGAAAGAAAGAAAGAAATACGTACAGCCGGCAGATGAGTGAGGTGGCGAGCAGTCCCCCACAGCCAGCCACTGTGAGTGTAATGGGCAGCCAGTCCCAGGAGGGTGTCTGCACCTCACTTCCTGCTTGGAATAAAGGGGAGCAGTCTGCGTCAGAGGTGGGGAGAGGCAGGTACCCAGGATGGGGTAGCCTGGGGCAGACCAGGGCGGTGAAGGGTAGGTGTGGCTTCCCCCCACATCCCCACCCCCCACCCCTTCCCCAGCCTAGGTTTCCCCTCTGAGTCTGAGGACATCTTGACTGACTGCGGGGAGAGGGGTGGAGGAAGTAAGTTCAGGGAAGCAGGGTGTGTGCCCCTGTTGTTAAAGAGTGAAATCAAACCACCATCCACTGCAAGGAAGCAAAAGATGTTTATTCACGAATTGCAATCCGGGCCGAGATGGTGACTGGTGTTAGTCTACCAAGCTCGACCCTGAACAAAGCTCAAACCATACAATTTATAGGAATTTAGACTACACTCAGGGAGGGGGAACACATCACCTTATCAGCCTATATCTAATCATTTTAAACTTAGCAAAAGCCTGATCTATTCAGAGCAAAGCATGGGCTAGTTTTAGACATCACACCAGACCAATAGGTCCCAGTCAAAGTGGGGGTCACCACATTTTTTGTTCTTTATTGGGACCACCGACCATCTGTTTGCAATCTATCGGGCCATCATTTGTCAGGCCATTTTTAACTGTGTGGTAACAGTATTCTGTTGCAGAGGTCATGAGGAGTCCTGCTCGCTCCAGGGTCTGTCAAAATAATTGATGGCCTCTTAGGTTCTGTCGAGGGGAAAAGGGCAAGGAATTTTCCACCTCACTGGGCAGGAGGGCAAAAAGCAACTATATTTAAACTATTCTTAAAACTCAAACTCAAAAAGCAACTATACTTACAACTATTCTAGAGTCACTGCCTCTCACACCTGTGCTGAGCCAGGGTGCAGAGGGACAGAGAAATGAGATCCAGGGGTGCAGGTCAGCTGGAGACCCAGAGATGCAGGAACCCAGCCAGCAAGGCTGGGTGTCCTTCGTGCAGAAAAGCCCTCAAAACAGCAGGGGGTGGGGGTGCTGCTCCAAGCGCTACACAGTCTACCCCTGAAGCCCCTCCCCCCAGATTCCTACTCCACAGAGAAGAGAGAATGCAGGGGGGTGGGGGTGTAGCTGTGCACAAGGCCTCACTCCCCTGCAGCAAACATTCCACTCCCCCACCCCCACCCCAGCCCTGGGGCCTCCACCATCTGCCTGGGCTGGAGGCAGCTCTGGGCACCAGATGGAAGACAGTCAGGAAAAGTCTGAGGAAGGTAGAGAACAGCTCACCTGGTAGGGTACCTGCCTTGCCATACATATGGGCTTGAGTCCTGGCGCCACATGGGAACACTATATAGCACCGGGGAAAGCTCCATTGCTGCAGTGTCCTTTATTCTCCTCTCTCTCTCTCTCTCTCTCTCTCTCTCATAAAATTAATTTTAAAAAGTCACCCCAGTGCAATGAAATCAAGCATGCAGAAGCCCCAGCACAGCAAAAAAAAAAAAGAAAAGAAAGAAAGAAAGGAAGGAAGGAAAGAAGGAAAGGAGGAAGAAAGAAAGAAAAGAAAAATAGGGAGTCGGGCGGTGGCGCAGCGGGTTGAGCACACGTGGCACGAAGCGCAAGCACTGGCGGGAGGATCCCGGTTCGAGCCCCCGGCTCCCCACCTGCAGGAGAGTCGCTTCACAGGCGGTGAAGCAGGTCTGCAGGTGTCTGTCTTTCTCTCCCCCTCTCTGTCTTCCCCTCCTCTCTCCATTTGTCTCTGTCCTATCCCAACAACAACGACAACAATAACAACAACAATAAAATAACAACAAGGGCAACAAAAGGGAATAAATAAATAAAATTTTTTAAAAAAAGAAAAGAAAAATAATCCAAACCTATCCTCCACATGATTCGTTTGCTGAGTTGCCTCATTTGTGTCTAAGACTTGTGTCCAAGATTTGACTGCAAATCCTGCTGAGGGCTGAGGTCACTCCTGGTGCACCCTCCCTCCCAGACTAGTTGGAAGGTCCCCTGGCCTTGGTAGCACTGCACAGACCCCTTGGCACATGCCCTTGTGGCCAGCTCAGGGGCTTGCTGCTGGGGAGCAGTCATGAGACTGGAGGAACTTGCAGTTTTGTAAACATTATCAGGTCACCAGCTGGGTCCACTGTGTGACTCTGGTTGAGCAAGACCACCAGCCATTTCCCTGCGACTGCCTTACAAAAATCTTGTCAGTTAAACCCCTGTTCCCTGTTGTCTGATGGATGTGTGGACTGTGTGCCTGCCTGAGTCAGCAGAAGCAGAGATTCCAGGGGCCAGGACCCTGGCAGGTGGGTGGGTGGCTCCTCCCAGCCTGACTTCTGGGGCACCCCCGGGTTTGACTGCCCTACAACCCAGCTGATGACAAATGGAACTACCCCCAGGGGTGGCCAGAGAAGGAAGCAGCTGGCAGGTGATCTGGGTACAGTGAAAGCTGTTTAAGGCTCCCCACCGAGTGGGGACTCCCCGTGGATGCCCTCCCTGTGACACGTGTGTATGCAGAAGCGAATAGAGAATGCTGGTCAGAGCAGGCACCTGGGAGCTTCTGCTGAGGCTGGACAGGACAGTCAAGCAGCTGCTTCCAGGCAAAATGATTTGCAGTCCAGAGACCCTGGAAAGCATCCTGACCTTGACTTCCGGGCTCCCTGATCCCTGGAGATTCTCCAGGACAGGTGTTTCTGGATAACTGGGATCTCTCTAGGGGAGGAGAATGCCCCTCCTGCCAGCTGAGAGGAAGCTACAAAGGTTTCTTCTTTTTTGTAAAACTGGTGGGCACCACTGTTTGGTTATGTAGGGCTGGGTTCTAGAAAGTGGAAGTTTCAAAGCTGTGTTTCCAGGGAGAAGCACCCTCCCCCCCCCCATGCCTCAGTTTACTCCCAGGGGCTCCCCAGCATCACTAGTATTGAGGGGAGCTGGAGAACCCAGAGGTCTGGTTTCTGAGGACCTCCACTTCCCTCCTTTGGGAATATTTGCTCCACCACTTGGCAGAGAATGGGTTTTCATGAGGCAAAGTCTACTGCTGTCCTGAGCTGGTGACCTGGAGAGGCTATGAGCAGAGGAGCAGTGGGCCAGGGTATAGGGACCCAAAAAGTCCAGCTCCTGGTCACAGCTTGGCTGCCCTGAGACTGTCTCAAACCACCATCTCCCATGCCAAGACCTACTTCAGAATTCTATGCCACCTTCAGTTCTAGAGTTGAGGGCTGTTTCATATTCCAGAACCCTGTTCTACCATCTTAAGTCCAGCCTCATTCTAGAATCGCTGCCACCTCCTAATCTAGAATTCTGTGCCATCTCTTCTTCTGAAATAAGCACTGCTTCCTCTTCTAGAGTCTAGTGCTACTGCCACCAATTCTGGAATCCTGTATCACCTCCAGTTCTAGAATCCCAGGCCACCTCCTATTCTAGAGTCCAGTGTCACACTGTCAACTCTAGAATCTAGTGCCACCGCCACCTGTACTGGAACCCTGTGCCTCCTCTTGTTCTAGAATTCCTCTGGGTCCACCTGGCACCACTGAAGGGTATACTTCTGGGGGGTGCTGCAGGTGGGCCCAGCTGCAAAGCCAAGGAAGCCCTGGGGCTGTCCACCAGCTGCTGAGCTGTGTGCCCACCCAGTGCCTGAGATTCTTAGCAAGCAGATGAATCCCCTCACACTTCCTGGTGGAGTTGATGCTTCTCTTTTAGAAAAGTTTTTCTCTGCTCCCAAAAAGAGCAGAGCCCAGGGCCCCAAGTCACTGCTGGTTCTCAGTGTCTGCCCGACAGCCCTGCCCACACAGACATTTCCAAATTTCTGTCTGAGGCTCTGAAACACAGTGGTGAACAAAGAGGGGATTCAGGCTGAGGCCAGCTCTGCTTTCTGTCCCAGAATCTACATTCTAAGCGGCATTGAGAGAGGCTGAGCAGGCAGAGTGAGGGAGGTGCAGGAACTGACCAGGAAAAGGAGTCTGATCTGATTCCAGACCTAGTGATCCCTTTGGAAGGAGAAAAGCTGGTGAGAAAGTGAATGGGGTCCCCCTTGGGTCCTCAGCCCTGCTCTGTACCCCCAGATCCAGAGGTGCTAGGAGATATCTCAGCAGGAACCCATGGGCAGGACAGGAACCTTCCGTGCTGCTATGCCCCCCACCCCCAGATCCTTGTTACAGTGGACCCAGAGACAACCACCTCTCCCGCATGGAAATTTAGAACCTGAAGATATTCTGGGAAAAGGGAGGAGAAGCATGAGGGGGTCTCCTACTGCTCCTGGCCACTCCCTTTCCTGGTCTTCTCTGCCTGGGCCCAGTGTGCAAATTTGAGAGGAGAAAAGAAAAACAAAATAGGGGCCTGAGAGGAGAAATAATGGCAGAAGCCAGAACTCCCATCCTCTGCACCACAGAAAGAATTTTCTTCCATATTCCCAAAAGGGGAGAAATGTTAGGGGAAGATGACCAGAGGGCTCTGAACTTGAATTCCATCAGGACCCAGAGAGAGAACAGGAAAAGGAAAGACATTTGGAAGTAGTAGTAGGTGTAGGTGTGACTTTAAAATGAAGAGAAAGCAAGACCATAAAAAAATGGGCAAATATTTATGTATAAATAAATATAGTTATAGAAATAAGTCAACCCATATCTGTGACCATAAGAGAACTACTGCAGTTTCCAATGGAGGGGATGGGGACACAGAGCTCTATTGGTGGGGACAGTATGGAACTGTACCCCTGTTATCTTATAATTTTGTAAATTAGCATTAAGTCACTGAGGGGGGGGAATGGAGCCAGGAGATGGGTCACCTAGTAGAAAGCACCTTACTATGTCGGAGGCCCTGGGTACGAGCCTCAGAAACACATGAGAACACCATGGACAGCACCAGAGGGAGGACCATAGATGGTGGAGCAGTATTGGGGTGTCTCTCCCTCTACCTCCTTTCTTCCCTCTCCCTCACCCCTCTCCACCTCATAAAAGCATTACAAAATCGGTCTGGAAGAGAGTTCATCAGATGAAGTGCACACCTTAGCATGCACGAGTCCCTGGGTTTGAGTCCTGACACCACATGGATGGGTGGTGGAGTGGTACTCCGGTTTCTCTCTTTTTCCCTCCAAATAAAGACTAGAAACTGGGTTGGGGAGGCCTCTCTGTGGTATTACATGTGCTCAAGGCCCAGCTCACTCCCACAGTTGCCTGGAGAGGCAGGGCCTGAGACAGTGGGGCAGCTGCTAGCTCTGAGCCAAGCTCACTACTTTCTAGTCACCCCGACCCTCAGCAAGGACAAGCCTGTGGTCAATCAGTCTCATCACCACTGGGTTTGTGGCCACACTGGGCCCCCATGGAGGAGAGGCCAGGGCCAGGCAGCTGAGGTTCTGGTAAACAGGAGACAGCAGAGATAAGAAAGGGACAGCAGAATCGGAAGTGAGGAAAGGGTCAGAGCAGGAAGTCCCTCTGGAGATAAGGCAGCAGTCGGTTGAGGAAAGGCCATTGATAAGGAGAGCTGATAAGAGGGAACTGCTCCTTGCCTTGAAACACAGGGTGCCAGGAGGGGCCCCCACTGAGCCCTGTGCACACTCCTGACTGGGTACCTGTCCTGTGTGCCCCCCCACCCCACCCACCCCCCCGTGGACACCAGTCCCACCTCCCCCTCCATCAGAGCCTCCTCACTCCTTTCTCTGCAGAACCTCAGGCTCCAGTAGCTTCTGTCCCAACAACCCTGAGTTGAGTTGAGGACCCCTGAGGGTCCTGTTGGAGGGTGGCTCTGGGGAGCACTGCCCAGTGGTCCCAGAGTGAGCTGACCCCCTCCACCTTCTCTCCTCATCTCCAAGGAGGTGAACCTCATAAATGAGTCCGAGAGTGAGATTTTGGGGGAAAGGTCCTGAAGATGGGACAGAAAGGCTCTATGAGGCCAGGTCCCAGTAGAGTGCACACTTCACTACGCACAAGGACTGTCTATCCTGCTCGCCTGATTTTTGCAGGACATAACCCGTGGAAGAGACTGCTCTAAGAGCTGTGAGTAGGTCTGCAGTGATCTCAGAATGGAAGCCCTGGGGGAGGAACATCAGCTCATCTGAGCAGAGATGGGGCAGGGGCCTTGGGGGGAGCAGAGCCTGAAGCTGCTTGGCAGCGAAAGGAAAGCCGGCCTCGCAGCGGCACAGCAGATGGGAGTCTGACTTGCAAGCATGAGGTCCTGAGCTCTGTCCCTAACACAGCATCTGCCAAAGAGAAGCTCTGTCTTTCCCTCTGTCTCTGTCCCTCTCATTGACCAAGCTTTCTTTGTGGTGGTAGGTCTGCAGGCCCTGGAGTTGCCTCCCCCCAGGCCCGGGGCAGTGAGTACTCACCCACGTGAATGGGGGAACTCCATGCACCCCACGCTCCCTCTGCCCTGCACGCCGGGCTCAGCGCTGCTCTTACACGCACAGAGGACACAGCCGGACTGGCGATGAAAGACACAAACGAGGTGCTGTCAGTCGTCTCTGTCTGAACAGGAGACAGTTGTGTGATCAGAACCCTGGGGCATATGGGAGGTCACGTGTGGTTGAGGGGCCCTGTTCTGTGACCCCAGGAAGCTCACATGTGAACAGTCCTTCTAGAAGGTTTGATGTGGCCTGGTGGCAGTCACCCTCCCCCGGAGGACAGCCTGTTTGGGGAGGGCCTGCCAGTAAGGGTGGTTTACATATTTTTAAATGACTGAAAATGAATCTCTATGGGATCCGATCGTGGCTCACCCAGTGCCCACGTCACCATGCACAAGAACCCGCGTTTAAGCCCTTGGTCCCCGTCTGCTCATAGAGCAGTACTGCAGCTCTCTCTCTCTCTCTCTCTTTCTCCCTCCTTCCCCCTCCCTCCCTCTCTCCCTCCCTCTCCTACCCTCACCCCCTCTCCCTCCCTCTCTGCCCTCTCAATTCCTCCCTGACATAGCAAATAAAAGAAAGGGAACAAAAAGGAAAAATGACTCCCAGGAGTGGTGGACTTGTCATACCGGCACTGAGCTCCAGTGATAACCCTGGCAAAAAGAAAGAAAAGAATGAGAGAGAGAGAGGATGAATGAATGAATGAATGAATGAATGAATGAATGAAAAGGAAGATAGGAAGGAAGAAAAAGAGGAAGGAAAAGTGAAGGAGGGAGGGCAGGAGGGAAGGAAGAAAGAAAGGAAGGAAAAAAGATCACAAGTAGACTAGGGCAGAGCTCACCAGGTAGAGTGCACACCTTGCACGAGGTCCTGGGTCTGTTTTCATTAAACTTACACAAGTGACAGTCACCTTTGACATTGTCCCTATGAAGTACCACCAGGATGGTGATTCCAGAAAATGTTTATGAGGCCAGAAGATGGCTCAGTAGGCAGGGCACATGCCTTAGGATGTGTGAGGACCTGGGTTCAGTCCGCAGTGCCACATGGGAGCACTGTGGACAGCACCACAAAGGGCCATGGACAGTGGAGCCGTGCTATGGTTTCTCTCTCTGCCTCTCCTACTCTCTCAGAAAACAATAAAGACTAGATAGACCATTGGGCCGGGAAGGCTGTTCAGTGACCTCAGGAGTACACGGGGCCCTGGGTTTGTTCCCTGGTGTGGCAGGAAAGATGTTTCAGAGGTGCTCAGCCATGACTGGAGCAGCCTCACAAGTTACCTGAAGGGAGCCGCTCCTCTTGTTGCAGAGTCTCACCTCGTACCGGAAGCACCGGGCGGGGAAGAAAGACACAGGCTTCTCCCACTGGATGGAGACACGAGGGCCCTGGACCTCAGCTGTGACATTCACAGGGGGGTTTACACAGTCTGTGTGAGAGAGGTGAGTCAGGAAGGGAGGGCTGAGGCAGGTCAGGGTAGGGTGGTGCAGGTGAGGAAGGGTGATACAGGTGAGGGACAGGTGAGGGAGGGTGACACAGGTGAGGGGGCTGGTGAGGGAGGGTGACACAGGTGAGGGGGCTGGTGAGGGAGGGTGACAGGTGAGGGGGCTGGTGAGGGAGGGTGACACAGGTGAGGGGGCTGGTGAGGGAGGGTGACACAGGTGAGGGGGCAGGTGAGGGGTGATACAGAATGCACCTGCAGCATCACTGGGAACTCAGCAGGGGCTGCTCCCACTTGTGGAGAACAGAGCCTGGCAGAGCCCCGTGAGTGCGCAGGAAGGTGTCCAGTAAAGACCCTGGCTTGGATGTGATGTCTCTGCATTTCTAGACTTCTTTCTGTGTTTGTAGTTACACTCATGTCCAAGGAGCTCAGCTTCGCCCAAAGAATAACAGCACTTACTGAGAGGGTTTGCAGTTCTCTTTACTTTATCCTCCCTCCCTTCCTCCCTTCCTGCCTTTCTCTCCCCACTCATCAGAAACAGCTCAGTGATTCAGCCTGGGCTCAGGCCACCTGCTCCCGCTGAGTCTGGCATGGGTAGCTGGGGACATTGCAGCTGGGGGGGGTGTGTGGCACAGTGGTAAAGCAGAGGACTTGTAGACCTGAGGCTCCAGGTTCCATCCCTGGTACTATGAATACTAGGGCGAAGTTCTGTTCTCTCTCTTTCTCAGGAAATGAATGAACAGCTGAGAATGTGGGATGCCAGGCACCCACTGAGAGTCAGGGATGAGGGGCACACCTGCTCCCTAGAGGATGTGAAAGGATCCCGCAGCCTTCACCCCTGGCTGTGAGGGTCACAGGCTGAGGGGTTCTGCTCAGTGGGTGGGTGGGGGGCTCTGATGGTGACTGAGGGTTCCAGCACCAGGGTCATCCTCAAGCCTCAGGCACCAGGTGTCCTTAGAGGATCCCTCATCATGAACAGAACAAGGGCTGAGCTCTAGAACCTTGTAGGACCAGGGAGGCCTCTCAGTGGGAGAACAGGGGACATGCATGTGGGAGACGCCCAGCTCCCAGCATCCCTTGTGCTGGAGCTGAGCCGTGCTCTGGTCTTCCTGTCTCATCCTCTCTCATAACAGTGAGACAGAACAGGGGTCGGGAGATAGCTCACTCTATCGGGAAATAGATTGCATGCCTGACAGTGCACCAAGCCCTGGGTTCAAGCCCTGGCACTGCATGGGAGCAGCATGGACAGCACCAGGGAGAGCTCCATGGATGGTAGGGCAGAGCTGTGATGTCTCTCCTGTCTCTTCCAGTTTTTCTCTCCCTCTCCTCTCTCTCTCGGAATAAAAGGAGGCTGCTCAGTACTGTTGAACATGCAGAAAGTCAGGTCCCTCCATGCTTGGGTGCTGTGTACAAATTTTTTTTTTCAGTTCCAATGTCATGGGTTTTTTTTTTTTCTTTATGGGGTTTTCTTTATTCATGGTTTACAGTCAACAGTAAATTACAGTAATTGGTACATGTGTAACATTTCTCAGTTGTCTTCATGACTCTCTAACCCCCCACTTAGGTCCCCCTCTACCAACATGCTCCAGGACCTGAACCCTTCCCCCACCCCAGAGTCCTTTGCTTTGGTGCAGCAGTACACCAACTCCAGTCCAAGTTCTGCTCTGTGTTTCCCCCTTTCTGTTCTATTTCTCAACTTCTGTCTATGAGTAAGATCATCCCATATTCATCCTTCTCTTTCTGGCTTTTCTTACTTAATATGATTCCTTCAAGCTCCTTCCAAAATAAAGGGAAGAAGGTGAACTCATCATTCTTAATAGCTGAGTAGTATTCCGTTGTATATATATCTCACAACTTACTCAGCCACTCTTCTGTGTTGGACACCTGGGTTGCTTCCATCTTTTGGATATTACAAATTGTGCTGCTATTAACATAGGTATACACAGATCTTTTGGGATAGGTGTGTTTGGTTCATTAGGATATCACCAGGAGAGGAATTGCAGAGTCATAGGGTAGATCCACTTCTAGCCTTCTGAGAGCTCTCCAGACAGCCATTTTTTCCCCTTCCTATTTTTTTTTGCCTCCAGGGTTATTGCTGGGGCTCAGTGCCTGCACTACAAATCCACTGCTCTTGGAGGCTATTTTTTTCCCATTTTGTTGCCTTTGTTGTTGTGCTTGTTGTAGTTGTTATTATTGTCATAACTGTTGTTGTTATTAGATAGGACAGAGAGAAATGGAGAGGAGGGAAAGACAGAGGGGGAGAGAAAGATAGACACCTGCAGACCTGCTTCACTGCCTGCAAAACGACTCCCCTGCAGGTGGGGAGCCGGGACTCGAACCAGGATTCTTACGCCGGCCCTTGTGCTTTGCGCCATGTACACTTAAACGCTGCACCACTGCCTGACTCCCTCTTTTTTTTTTAAGATTTTATTTATTTATGAGAAAGATAGGAGGAGAGAGAAAGAACCAGACATCACTCTGACACATGTGCAGCTGGGGATCAAACTCGGGACCTCATGCTTGAGAGTCCAAAGCTTTACCACTGCGCCACCTCCCGGACCACACCCCTTCCTATTTTATGAGATACAACAGAGAGAAAATGAGAGGGGGGAAGAAGTAGACAGGGTGAGAGACAGACACTGCAGACCGGCTTCATTGCCCCCTAAGCTCGCCCCCTGGAAGTGGGGAACAACAGCTCAACTCCTGGTCCTTGCACATGGTAACAGTGTATACTCAACCAGGTGTTTGCACTGCTCCAGCGAGCTTCCTCCTGCTCCCTGCAGCACTGCTCTACTGTTGATGAAGTTCTCCTTCCTACAGGTGGGGAACAGAGGCTCGAACCCTTGTCCTTGTGCATGTTAATGTGTGCGCTCAACCAAGTATGCCACTAAAATGGATCTTCCTAAACAGTATTGAGAAAGAACCCTTTCCATCACCCAGCACCCTCCACCCAGCACCTAGCTCCGGCTCACCAATGGCAGGGAGACTGAAGAGCCGGTCCAGGGTCCTAATGGCGGCCACTTCACTATTGCCGGTCACCTGCACAGCCAGCGGCTCCAGCCCTTTGCCTCTGATGGCCGTGGTGGGGAACCAGCAGGCGACATTCCTGCCCTGAGTGTCTCTGTGGTACTCAGGACACTCTTCCTTCCTGGCACCATACCTGCGGGGGACACCATGAGCATGGGGCACAGAGGACCCCCACTGGCTTCACAGAGGGACCCATGCTGACCTGTAGGACAGGAAGTACTGGGTGTCCTGAGGGGCATCTGGGCCTGAGTGCCAGGAGCAGTGTAGGGAGACGGAGTGGGCCCATAGATGCCCGGGCTGGGGGGCGGAGGTGTTGGTGTTACAGGTAAGGTTCACAGCTGCGCTGCCCAGGAGTCCTGGGGGATGACAGGACACAGGTCACTGAGTCCAGGCCCCCTCTGCATCAGTGGTACCTGGGACAGCTTCGCACACAAACAGTCACAGCTTTCTTTGATTTGCACCCTTGGTGATAGCCAGGCCTGAGACCAGGCTCCCATGCCAGACACAGAAGGTTTCAGGTTCAATTCCCAGCAACAGAGATGAGCAATAGTTTGGTATCTCTTCTGCTCTCTCCCTCTCTCCCTCTCTCCCAATATGTTATTTATTTTATTTTAATGAGAGAAATATACAGAGAAAGACCAGAACCCTTCTCAGCTCTGGCTGATGGTGGCACTGGGGATTGAACCTGGGACTTTTGGAACCTCAAGCATGAAAATATTTTACATAATCATTATGCTGTCTCCCCAGCCCAGGTCTCTCTGTCTCTAACTCTGTGTCTCTCATAAAAATTAATCTGAAGGGCGCCAGGTGGTGGTTCAGTGGGTTAAGTACACATGGCGCAAAGTGCAAGAACTGGAGTAAGGATCCCGGATCCCCACCTGCAGGGGGGGAGGGGGTGTCGCTTCACAGGCGGTGAAGCAGGTCTGCAGGTGTCTATCTTTCTCTCCCCTCTCTGTCTTCCCCTCCTCTCTTGATTTCTGTCTGCCCTACCCAACAATAATGACAGCAATAACAACAACAATAATAACAACAACAAAGATAAACAAGGGTAACAAAAGGGAAAAAATAGCCTCTGGGAGCCATGGATTCGTAGTGTAAGCATCAAGCCCGAGCAATAACCCTGGAGGCAAAATAAATAAATAAAAGAAATCTGAAATGGGTGTGTATGTGTGTGTGTTGGGGTGGGGGGGAGATAACATAATGGTAATTTCATGCCTAAGACTGTGAAGTCTTAGGTTTAATCCCTTGGACCACCAGAAACCAGAAGTGAACACGGCCCTGGTTAAGAAAAAAGGGGTAGGTAGTGGTGCACGCAGCTGAACACATAGCAGCATACACAGGAACCAGGGTTTGAGCCCCTGCTCCCCACCTGCAGAGAGGGACACTTCACAGTCTAGTGAAGCAGATCTGCAGGTGTCAGGGTCACAGGACTCGCAGGAGGACCCAGGACAGACTGCTGCCCCGTCAGCAGGCTGCCAGAGGGAGGACTCCCAGTGACAGCAGAGATAGGGCATTCGGATCCCCTCTCTGCAGCCATCGGACCCTTACCCGGCGGGGCCTCCAGGCTGGTGGTCACCCAGGCACTGGCAGGCAGGGTGGGCCCGGCCCAGGAGATGGTGCGCACGCTGGCCCGCAGGCCTCGGTGTAGCTCGGCTGTGCGTCGGCTCCAGGTGCTGCGCGTCTCGTACTGCAGACAGAGCACAGGGCAGCCCAGGAAGGACTCGGTGAGCCTGTAGCCACAGGCTGCAGTGCCCAGCTTCTAGGTGACGTGTCGGCAATGCGCCACGGAGCCCTTCTGGAAAAGAACTGACCCTGGAGCCCACAGAACACACTTGTCCCCCAAGACACTCCATTTGCACAGTTTTACCATCCATGCAACCCAGGCTCGAACCCCAGAACTACATGGGAGATGTTACAGCACTAGAGGAAGCTCTGATCTCTCCCTCTCTCTCTCCCTCTCTCTCTTTCTCTCTGAATGAGGAAAAAGCAGCTGCAGTAGTGAAATTGAACATGTTTGAGGTCTGGACTCTGATAAAGAAAACAGAAAAAAAAAAAACATGATTTACAAAATAAGCAAGGGCTAAGGAGATATAAAAATGGTTAGGTAAAAAGTCTTTCATGCCTGAGGCATCATACGGCCCAAATTCAATTCCCCCAGCAACGACATAAGGCAGAGCTGAACAGTGCTCTGGAAAAAAGGATGAAGGGAAGGAAGGAAGGAAGGAAGGAAGGAAGGAAGGAAGGAAGGAAGGAAGGAAGGAAGAAAGAAAGGAAAAAGGCGGGTCTTGAGGTAATGGGCAGAACACAGAACTTATTTGTGTAAACAGCCAAAGATTGAGAGAAGCCTAAATGTCCAGCAACAGATAACTGGCTAAAGAAGTTATGAGATATATATTCCATGGACTATTACTCTGCAATCAAAAAGATGAAATCATATCCTTTGGCTTTGGGACAAAATAGAACTGGAAGTGATTATGCTTAGCGAAACAAGTGAAGAGATGAAAGGCAACTGGGTGGTTTCACTCATGGAATCTAGAGGTCTGATTCACATGAACTTGCAAAAAAAACAGAAGCAAGCAAACTGTTTCTAAGACTTATGAGAACACTGGTTGTTATCTTTGGGAAGTTGGAGGGTACAGAGCTTTGGTGGTGGGTATGTTGTGGAACTATGCCCTGTAGTCTTACAATCCTGTAGCTTACTATTAATAGCAAATAAAAAAAGAACTTGCATGTGTGGTGATGCCCTGTGTTTAATCCTTGGTACTGTGCATGCCAGAGCTCAGCAATGATCTGACCAGACATAAAATATAAGTCATAAAAATGACTCATAAAATGTAAGTTCTCTCATAAAATATAAGTCACTAAAACAGAACAAATAAGCTAGCTACTTCTATTGTTCAGAAATACTGGGTAAAGCCACTTGTTAAAGCCAGCATAATAACATAATTTCTCAGTGATAATAGTATGTATATATTGCCTATAAAACAAAACATTTGGATTAAAACTCCAATTTTCTTTGATGGTATCTTTCATTCCAGTATCTCCCTCAGAAGAGAGATTTTGTTTCAAAAAATTCTCTGGAACTAGGGGCTGAGCAATGGTGCACCTGGTTGAGTAAACATGTCCGGGTGTAGTCCCTGGTCCCCACCTGCAGGGGGAAGCTTCACATCCTCTACCTCCACCTTTCCTCATGATTTCTCTCTATCCCTATCATTATCTATTCTCTGGAGCTGCACGGGAGGTGGTGCAGTGGCTAAAGTGTTCAGCCTACAGATATGACGTCCTGAGTTTGACCTCTGTTGCTGCTTGTGCCAGACTGATGTTCTGGTTCCCTCTCCCCCTCTCTCAAGAATCAACACATAGATCTTTTCAAAGGTATTTTGCTAAACATTTATTTATTTGTTTATTTCAGTGAGAAAGATAGAGACAGATGACAGACAGATAGATAGATAGACAGACAGACAGACTGATCGACCAGAGTACTTCTTAGCTGTGTCTTACGGTGGTACTGAGGATTGAACCTGGGGCTTCAGAGCCTCAGGCATGAAATTCTTTTTTTTTTTTAATATTTCTTTATTCTCTTGTTGTTTTATTGTTGTAGTTATTATTGTTGTTGCTATTGATGTCATTGTTTTTGGATAGGACAGAGAGGAGGGAAGACAGAGAGGGAGAGAGAAAGATAGACACCTGCAGAACCTGCTTCACTACCTGTGAAGTGACGCCCCTGCAGGTGGGGAGCCAGGGGCTCGAACTGGGATCTTTACGCTGGTCCTTGCACTTGGCGCTACCAGCACTTAACCCGCCTGAATCCTTAAAGTCTTTTATGTAACCATTATTCCCTCTCCCCAGCCCTAACACATAAATCCTTAAGGGAAAAAATGACATATATCTGGAGAGAGAGTGTGTGGAATTTCAGACTGACTCAAATACAGTCAAGCAAATAGCTTCTCCTTTTTCTCTTTGGGTTTAGCATTTCCTACTGGGCACCATGTTCTCCTCCCTCCCCGTCCCAGCCATTCTCCCCTGTGCTTTCTGCTCTTATAAAGGAAACACAAGCTCAGCCTATAATTCACTCTGCCTGAAATGCCACTAAGTTTCCATTTGAAAGGACAGAATTGCCCCCAAGTTCAAGTGTTTGTGCCCAAATTCAAGTGTTTCTTGTCAAAATTTAAAGCCAAGCTTGCCCGACCCCAGCTCACAGCCATTTCAACAGAGACCTCTGTCACCCAGTCACCAAGACCAAATAAAATGACCAAGGTCTTCCTCCCTCCCTCCTTCCTTTCCTCCCTTCTTCCCTCCCTCCTTCCTTTCCTTCCTCCTTCCTTCCTTCCCTTCCACCCTCCCTCCCTCCTTCCTTCCTTCCTTCCTTCCTTCCTTCCTTCCTTCCCTGAAATGTCATCTGGCAAGGAGCACACACAGAGACCTCTCTGGACAGGGCCTGCTGTCAGAACACTCACATCAGCTTCCTGGGGAGAGTCTATTTTCACGTGGTATCCCAGCTGAGCACCTCCTTGCTCTTGGTCAGGATTTGGCTCCCAGCGCAAAAGAACTTGAGCCAAACCAGCAGCTGTGATGGTGAAGTTGACGGGAGGAAGAACTGTTGATAGAGGGGAAAGCATTAACCAAACATGCTTTGTTAAAGTGTTTAAAACACTTTGTAGGGAAGAACAGTATTGAATGATGGCTATTTGAATACAGTAGGCTGAAATCCTTTTGGAAGACAATTCTTTTTTCTTTCTATTTTCTTTGATAGGACAGACAGAAATTGAGAGGAGGGGGGAGATAGAGGGAGAGAAGAGAGACACCTGCAGACCTGCTTCACTGCTCATGAAGAGTCTCACTGCAGATGATGAGTGGTGAAGCAGGGGCTCAAACCCAGGCCCTTGTATGTGGTGACGTGTGCAAAGACAATTCTTAAAAAGTGCCCTGATGTCATCAGGATGCCGGCCAGGCTTCCCTGGACTGAAGACCCCACCAATGTGTCCTGGAGCTCCGCTTCCCCAGAGACCCACCCTACTAGGGAAAGAGAGAGGCAGGCTGGGAGTATGGACCGACCCGTCAATGCCCATGTTCAGCGGGGAAGCAATTAGAGAAGCCAGACCTTCTACCTTCTGCAACCCACAATGGCCCTGGGTCCATGCTCCCAGAGGGATAGAGAATGGGAAAGCTATTGGGGAGGGGGTGGGATATGGAGATTGGGTAGTGGGAATTGTGTGGAGTTGTACCCCTCCTACCCTATGGTTTTGTTAATTAATGCTTTCTTAAATAAAAATAATTAATTAATTTTTTTAAAAAGTGCCCTGGGAGTCAGGCAGTAGCGCAGTGGATTAAGTGCACATGGCGCAAAGTGCAAGGATCGACATAAGGATCCCGGTTCGAGCCCCCGACTCCCCACCTGCAGGGGAGTCGCTTCACAGGCGGTGAAGCAGGTCTGCAGGTGTCTGTCTTTCTCTCCCCCTCTCTGTCTTGCCCTCCTCTCTCCATTTCTCTTTGTCCTAACAACGACAACATCAATGACAACAACAATAATAACTACAACAATAAAACAACAAGGGCAACAAAAGGGAATAAATAAATAAAATATTAAAAAGTGCCCTTGGGGCCCTGTCTTTTTCACCTTGCCCCGGTGTTTACCTTTAATGATGGCAGGGAGGGAGTCGGGTGGTAGCGCAGCGGGTTAAGCACATGTGGCACTAAGCACAAGGACCAGCGTAAGGATCCCGGGTTCGAGCCCCCGGCTCCCCACCTGCAGGGGAGTCGCTTCACAGGCGGTAAAGCAGGTCTGCAGGTATCTGTCTTTCTCTCCCCCTCTCTGTCTTCCCCTCCTCTCTCCATTTCTCCCTGTCCTATCCAACAACAATGACATCAATAATAACTACAACAACAAAACAACAAGGGCAACAAAAGGAATAAATTAATTAATTTAAAAAAAATTTTTTTAAATGATGGCAGGGTTTTGATTGAAACATGAATCTTTTACTAGGTTGTTACTTTCATAATTGTAGTCTCTATACTGAGGGTCAGTATCCATTGCTGGACTAAGATAATTTGTTGGTTTCTTACTAGCAGAGCTTCAGTGACATGAGCGAAAATAGACTAGAAAATAGCCAAGTGCACTGCCTGTAACATGAAAAGTAAGAGTTTCCGGGACCCTTTGATGCAGTGTACAAACACACCTGAGTCTTTGTATCTGTACTAGTGACTTCATGGTATCAGACAAGTTTTCTTCTTCTGAGTCACAGTAAAAAATTGTGACCAGGACTTAAATGGTTCTTCATATTATTTTCTCCTTACCAACAACAACAACAACAAAATACCCTGAAAGTGAGTAATACTTATATGGTCATTCATAGATTTAAAAAGAGAAAGGGGGGCAGGGGTAGATAGCATAATGGTTATGCAAGCAGACTGTCAAGCCTGAGGCTTCAAAGTCCCAGGTTCAATCCCCTGTACCACCATAAACCAGAGCTGATCAGTGCTCTATTAAAAAAAAAAATCATTTGTGTTCTCTTGGGGCAATAATTTAACAATTAGTAGGATATTTAAGCTATCTAGAAGTCATGACGTTATATGATATTAAATCTTAAGAATTAAAAAAGAGAGAGAGAAAGGGAGGAATTGTTTTTCTAAACAAATCACTATCTTTGCTTAATAAATAAATGCTTTCATTTTAATCTACCATCTAAGCATTGGCACACTTGGTAGAGCACATATGTTACCATGTGCAAGGACTGAGGTTCAAGTACCCAGTCCGCACCTATAGGGGGAAGCTTCACAATTGGTGAAATAGGACTGCAGCTTCATCTCCCTCCCCCTTCCCCTCCCATCCCCTACCTCTCCCCTTCCCCTCCTCCCTCTCCCCTTAAACAATGTAGAAATAAATCTTGCTCAGATAAGGATAGCATTGTCACTTGTGAGGAAGCCTCTGTCCTTTCCTTCTTTGGGACTCAGGAACAGCTGGCTGACCCTCCCCCATCTCCCCTGAGGATAGCTGGGGCTCTGTCCACTGGCTTCATCCTCATGGGGGGGTGCTCTGGCTATATCAGTTCATGGTTACTTAATCAAGTGCACCCCCTTAGCTGCACAAGCCAGTGTACAGGCTGCTGCCCTGGACAGCAATGACAAGAATGTTGCCACTGTTACAGAAAGCCAGTGTTCCCTTTTCTTGAACCTGGCCAAGCACCTAGGCTGGGGACCCTCAGCCCACAGAGGAGGCTCTTTTTTTTTTTTTACTTTTATTTCTTTTTTTTATTAGTGACTTAATAATGATTGACAAAATTGTGGTGTAAGAGAAAGCTCTTTTTCTCTGCTTCTGAGCTGCAGGTGCTTCCCAGGGCAGCAAAGAGCCATCCTGTTTTCTGAAGTGTAACCCACAGAGAGAATCTCCATTCTGCTTGAGAGCAATGTTCTTACCCTTTCTAAAGCCTCCAGGTGGGGCTGGGGAAACAGCTCAGCACTGGAGCGCAGGACTGGCACACCAGTGGACCCAGAGACCCCCAGGTTCTAGCCTAGACATTGCCTCAGTCTGGTCTTTGTCTGTTTGTCTCTTTCACAGCAGTAAGAAAAGCCTTTAAAAACCCACCTGGGAGTAGGGCACCAAAGTAAAAACCCTAGGTTGAAGGTGAGGGTGGATGTTTGGCTTCATGGGGCGGTGGGGGGGGGGTGTGTGGTGGTTAGGGCCACAGTCTTTTGGTGGTGGGAATGGTGTTTATGTACACTCCTATTAATTTGTAGTTATATAAATCACTATTTAATTAATATGAGAGGGAAAATTGATTGAATGTCTCAAACTTTTTAATGCACAGACCATAGGCTGAGTCTTTGATATGTTGACTCTCTTAAAAGCTTAGACCAGGAAGAACAGAAGCAACCAGTGGCACAGCTATATACAAATAATGTCAAAGGACATAAATTATGGTGATGTCGTGTATGATACAGCAAATCCTAACAAAGGGATTTTTCAAAGTTGACCCAATTGCCAAATAATGTGATTATAGCAATAACCATCTATTGCCTTCTTAAACCCTAAGACAGCAAGAACCTCCCACTTCCTCTATAAAGCCTATATTTCCCCAGTCCTGGAACCTCTAGGGTGGGGCTCACTCTCCTGCATGCTTCTTTCAATTCATGCCAAATGATACTGCATCCGCTGACGCCAACCTAATCAAGACAATGAGTATCACCTCAGCATGCTTCACTTCAGACTGTGTCCAGAGACGTCAGGCATGGAATGTCAGCCCTTCAGCCTCATTACTCGGGTGAGACCTTTCCTTTCATAGGATTCTCTAATTCCATTCCAGGTGGTTCACTTTCTAACAAAGTCCCAAAACCTAGATATAGACCAGGTCCCCTGAGATAGAGCATATGTTCACATGGATCCATAAATTAGGGCAAAATATATACCTGAAAGCAAAAGCACACAATAGTCTGCAGTGAGTCAGTATAAAGTTCCTTATGAAATAATATCTAGTTAGACTTAGGTACCCTGAACAGTGCTCTGGTTAAAAGAAAAAGAAAAGAAAAGAAAAGAAAAGAAAAGAAAAGAAAAGAAAAGAAAAGAAAAGAAAAGAAAAGGAAAGGAAAGGAAAGGAAAGGAAAGGAAAGAAAAGAAAAACCCACCTGGGGTTGGGATGGGGAGGTAGATAGCATAATGGTTATGCAAAGAGGTTCTCATCCCTGAGGCTCCAAAGTTCCAGGTTCAATTCCCCACCACCACCATAAGCTAGAACTGAGCAGTGCTCTGGTAAAAAAAAAAAAACAGACCAAAAACCCACCTCATCTTCTATTTAAGGAATTGTTTCGGAAAGTATGGGTCCACTTTTGCAACGTATTTAATTTTTTCAGACCCCTGGCTGAGTTTTCCAAAAGGTGCTTACATGTCGTGCTGGGAAGCAAGTCCACTGGTGGGATCACGGTGGCCGCCAGAAGGATGAGTAATGCCAGTACCATGGTGGTCACATCCTGGGGACACAAAGAGGGAAACCCACGTCACCACCAGCCCCCAGTCTGAAGTGAGGTGTCCACATGAAGCCACCTGGGAAGCTTCTGGTGCACCCACAGTACCAACTGGACCCTTCTCAGACTCTGCCTTCCAAAGGGAGATTCGCGGCCTAGGCCCGAACAGCTAGTGTCTATTACCACAATAGTCCGCAAACAGCTTCATTCCTCACTCTGGCCCCCAGAGCTTGGGAACAGGCTCCCCTGGGGGCAGAACTGTTAGAACAACCCACAGGAAAGGGGAGGCCCAGCAAGGGGTCCAATAAAGCCAAGATGGGGCTGGGCATAGACCAGAGCAGCTCTGATGATACAGGTCACAGGTGTGACTGCTAGAGCTAAGAGCAAACTTTCCACCACGGGCTACTTTGACCCAAGCCAGCCAGGTAGGAAATGGCCTCCTGAGAGTGTTTCAAAGTGGGGGAGAGGAACTTTGAACCCCAAACTCAGAGTGAGCAGTGGGGCTGGACTGAGTTTCAGATGAGCCCAGATGGAAGCAGGCCCAGAGAGGTTATCAGGATAAGGAGATAGCTCAGCATCAAGCTTAGGACTTGCAGGTGTGGGGTTCTGGGTTTGAGCCCCAGCACTGCCATATGTCAGAGCTGAGCTGTGGCTGTGGGCTCTCCCTCTCATAACAACTTATACTTTAAAAAAAATATTAAGATTTTATTTATTGATTCATGAGAAATGATAGGAGAGAGAGAAAGAACCAGACATCACTCTGGTACATGTGCTGCCAAGGATTGAAGTTAGGACCTCATGCTTGATAGTCCAATGCCTTATCCACTGCGCCACCACCTGGACCACTAAAAGAAAAAAGAAATTATTTTTAAAAAGGAACTGGAGGGCTAGGCGGTGATGCGCCTCATTAAGTGCACATACTACCATGTGCAAGGATCTAGGTTCTAACCTCCGGCTCCCCACCTGCAGGGCGGACACTTCATGAGCAGTGAAGCAGGTCTGCAAGTGTCTTTCTCTCTCCCTCTCAATCTCTCCCTCCTCTCTCGATTTCCCTCTGTCCTATTCAATAAAAAAATAATAAAATTTAAAAAATGGTTTCTGGGAGTGGTGGATCCAAGCTCCAGCGATAAGTCTGGGGGCAAAAGTGCAGTGAGTGTTTGCACCTGCTCAGGCACTGGGTCCACAGCTGTGGCTCCACATCACAGAATGGTGGAGGAACTCAAGGCAGTGGTAGAGACACTGAGTTTCCTCTGAACTTTTTTTTTTTTGGCACCAGGGTTATTGATGGCACTCAGTGTCTAAACTGTTCCTGGTGGCTGTTTTTCTCTTTTAATTTTTTTTCTTTTTTTACTTTATAAGACAGAGAGAAATGGAAAGGGAAGGGGAGGCAGAGACAGACAGAAAGACACCTGCAGACCTGCTTCACTACTTGTGAAACTTTTCCCCTACAGGTAGGCAGTGGGGGCTCGAACCCAGGTCCTTGTACATGGTAATGTGTGCATTCCACTGAGTGCACCACTACCCAGCCCCTTCCACTGAACGTTTTCAGACTTCTTTCACAAGACTGAACTTTGCAGCCTGTCCCCCCTACCCTGTCAGTGTAGGATCCCCCTCTCTATCTGATTCTTCTTGCTGGGATCTCTCCCCACTGCCTCTGTTACTTTCCAGTTGCCAGGGAAGAAAGGGAGTCTGTGCTGTGAGGTCATTCTCCAAAGATCGATCAGCTGGTATAAAAAAAAAAAAAAAAAAAAAAAGACTCCCCTCCTGCACGGGCGGTGAAGCAGGTCTGCAGGTGTCTGTCTTTCTCTCCCCCTCTCTGTCTTCCTCTCCTCTCTCCATTTCTCTCTGTCCTATCCAACAACGATGACATCAATAACAACAATAATAACTACAACAATAAAAAAAGGGCAACAAAATGGAATTTTAAAAAGTGCGAAAGAAGAAACTGGAACGCAGTGGGGGCTGGGCGGTGACACACCTGTGTGAGTGCATTCATTATAATGTACAATGTGAACATTATACGCTTCACAAACAAGCAGTGAAGTAGAACTGCAGGTGTCTCTCTTACTATCTCCCTATCTCCCCCTTCCCTCAGTTTCTGTCTCTAGCCAAAAATATAAATAAAATGAAAAAAGCCTTTTTTTTTGCCTCCAGAGTTATCACTGGGGCTCGGTGCCGGCACTATGAATCCACTGTTCTTAGAAGCCGTCTTTTCTTATAGGGTAGGGCAGAGAGAAATCAGGAGAGGAGGGGAAAACAGAGGGGGACAGAAAGACACCTGCGGACCTGCTTTACTGCTCGTGAAGCGATCCCCCTGCAGGTGGGGAACCAGAAGCTCAAACTGGGACCCTTACACCGGTCCTTGTGCTTTGTACTGTGCACTTAACCCAGTGCGTTTAACTCAGTGCATTAACACGGTGTGCTTACTACCTAGCCCCCAAAATGAATTTTTTTTTTAGTGAATGGAACACAGAGGGGCCAGAAGGCAGTCACCTAATTGGACATACAAGTAGCATGAGTTTAAATTTTCATTAAAGGTTTTTTTTAAAAAAATAGGGCAAGCACTGGCATATCTGGTTAAGTGTACACATTACAATGCACAAGGACCTGGGTTCAAGACCCTCATCTTCACCTGCAGGGGGAAAGCTTAACAAGTGGTGAAGCAGGGCTGCAGATGTCTCTCTGTCTCTTTCCCTCTCTATCTCCCCCTCCCCTTTCAATTGCTTTCTATCTCTATCCAATAATAAGTAAATAAATAAATTTTAAAATGAAAGTATTTTTTAAATCACTAATAAAAATTTATTTTTTTAAAAAAAAAGTCTTTTGGATGACCATTATGCTGTCAACACTCTTTTCAGTCCTTATAATTAATTATAAAAATAAATTATACTTCAGTTTCAGAAAGAAAAAGAAATTTTTAAAAATTGTGTCAATTATCTGGTCCCCCCCCCACTCCAGTGTTGTTCTGGCAGGAGCACAGCAGACAGATAGTACTCCATATGTCTAGGAAATAGCAGAAGACGTTCTTCATTGCTTTCTTCTTAATCTACTTTTTAGTTGGCTGCCACCTTTTATTACTGAGACTAACAAAATGTCACACCAGAGAAGACAGAAACAGCATAGAAATCATCCAGTTCCTTTTTTCAAATAAGCTTACCTGTTGCGAATCAGAACTATGCCACTTTTAATAATAATAATAAATAATAAACTTCCCTGCTTGCTTTATTTATTTATTTATTTATTTATGGAGATGGCACACCATGTAGGAAGTGAATTTTTAGAATGGCAGTAGCAATATAAAAAGACATCAGAATAAGTTTAAATTTTGCAGTGAGGGAGATTTGAGTGAGTAAAACGGAAACCTGAGTCATTTTCTAGGCCTGCGAAACAAAAAATAAAAAAGAAACAAACAACAAAACACAACAAATTCCTCTTCAAAATTAAGAAAGTGATATCTTTGAGCAGATTGCAGTTCCTGGAAAGAAGTTGCATCGCTTCTAATTTTGTACCAGCTTATTTATTTATTTCTTCTGCAAGAGCCATTTTAGGTCAGGGAACAAATGCAAAATCAATATCCCCTAATGACTTATACTAACTAGCAAAGTAAGAAGTGAAATCAAACTTATGGAAATAATAAACACCTCTCATTTTCAATTAAATAACTAAAGTAGGTAACGAAGTTGTTGAACAGCTTGATGGGAAGAGAATTACATATCTAACGTGGCCCAGCCAGCCACCCCTAGAATTTGTCTCGATTTTTTTTAAATATTTATTTATTTATTTATTTATTTATTTATTCCCTTTTTGTTGCCCTTGTTGTTTGTCTTCATTGTTGGATAGGACAGAGAGAAATGGAGAGAAGAGGGGAAGACAGAGGGGGAGAGAAAGATAGACACCTGCAAACCTGCTTCACCGTCTATGAAGCAACTCCACTGCCGGGGGCTCAAACCAGGATCCTCACACTGGTCCTTGAGCTTTGTGCCACGTGCACTTAACCCGCTGCGCTACTGCCTGACTCCCCTCATGTCCTGATTTTATAGCTGCTAGATGTGGAATTGTCTTTCAAATGTAATCATTCAAGAAAACTTGATGGATATTTTTTGTTTGTTTTTTACCACTGACTTTTTCCACATCTTTTTGTCTCATTTTTTTTATTTCTACCCTTATTCGTATTTTATATGAATTCTATGAAGAGTTTTTGGATTCCAAAAAAATGATGCCTTTGAGAGAAAATCACTTGTCTTAGAAACGAAACAGGCATCTAAACGCTACCAAGAATGGCATCTTCCATGAGCTAGGTAAATCCCACACAAAGCAGGACTTCTCCACGGCTTTAACAAGTTTACCTGTGCTTTCTCCAATCCTGTTGGCTCCCTGCTTTAGTTCCTGAAAACACCTCCAACCTGTGCCCTTGATATTTCTCTCCTTGGCAGGGCAAGTCCCCTTGCTGGCAAAGCAACCCAAACCTCTTTGGGTGTTTCTCTTGTCTGTAAGATGCCCAGTGGGTGATGTTTTGTTGCCAGGAACAAAGTCCCTTGGCGTGCTTAAGTCGATATTGAAATGACAACGTGTTCAACCCATCTTTCTTCTTGTGGCTGCTAGTGAAAACTTGGCTAAATCAGAAAAGTTAACCCAGGGTGCTGGGGAGGCAGCATAATGGTTCTGCAAAGGACTTTCTTGCTTGAGGCTCTGAGGTCCCAAGTTCAATTCTCAGCACCACCATAAGCCAGAGCTGAGCAAAACTCTCTCTCTCTCTCTCTCTCTCTCTCTCTCTCTCTCATATAAAATTTGTTATATAAACAAATACCTCACTTATTCACAAATGGTGAAGCAGTGCTGCAAGTGTCACTCTCTTTCCCTCTCTATCTCCCCCTTCCCTCTGGATTTCTGGCTGTCTGTATCCAATAAATAAGTAAAAGATAATTTTTTTTAAAAAAAATAATGAGAAGAAAAAGGAGGAGAAGGAGAAGGAAGAGGAGAAAAACCAGTCCAGAAAATTGTCAACTAGGGGTCAAATTCAGTGGCACAAAGCAGACTGATCCTCCCTTCAGTGAGCTAAAGATGTTAGCACTTCAGGCCTCCTAAAACTTGTCCAAGTGGTTGAATCCGATGCCTGGTCCTTGCTTGATTTCTTCAAAATGTGGGGAGAAAACCATCCTAATATCTAGCACCCAAGGCCAAACCACCTTTCTAGAAAAGAGGCAAGTCCAGAGCACCAGCAGCGGACTTCCCCGCTGTTCCTGAGAAGCGGCCAATTCTCCTGAAGCTTGAGCCCTGAGGCATTTCCCCCTCATCTGTGCTTACCTCTCTGCCCAGGGCACTAGGTTGCTGCCTGTGTGGTAATTCAAAACCCCGTTTCTGGAGCCTTTTGAGTCAGCCTTGTGCCCTGAGCCCTACAGACTCCTGATCTCAAAGGATTCATGCTCTGCTGGGCCCTTAGAAGGCAAAGTCTGTGACTTCCCTTTCCCCCCTGAATAATGCAACCAGTAGGGACCACCCACCCTTCAGGTCCCGATTTGTTCAATCATCAATATAGCAAGGCACAAAATACTACACCTCTTGGCTAGGCCCACTGCAAATCCCACCACACCACCATGCCCCCAGGAAATCCTTACAACCCCAAAAAGTAAACAACAGAAACAGGTTGAATCTGCCATGTTTTTCTCTCTAATGACTCAGAAGACTTTTGGCCCCTATCTGCTGACATAGCCCTAGACTGTCACCACTACCCCTTAATGCCAGCATTGTCACCTAGACTCCAGCAACTGCCCTGGGGGAAGCCAGCATCTGAGCACAGAAAAAAAAAAAAATCAGTCACACTCCCCACTGAGAAATGTCACCTGGCTGCTGGCCATTCCACCTCCCATCCCCAGTCCTGAACATACCTGTCTCTAGTGACCTGTGGTCTCTGCTCAGGAGAAGGCCAGAACCAAGTCCCCAGTGTCCCCTGCGTCCCCCTGGCTGGAACTGGTGGCAGGCTCAGTGTCTAGCAGGTTCTCTTGCTGTCAGCCCTGCACGAACAAAATTGAATGAGTTTCCCACTCCTCACCCGTCTAGTCTTGGGGGTCCAAGAGCCCCCCAGAGCTGGTGGCCAGTAGCAGCTGGAAAGCCACAGTGCCCCCACCCCCTGTACCTTGTGTTTTGGGGATCTGCCTGAACTGTATGTCAGTTGACACAAGCAAATGAGGTAATTTGATTTCCAAAAAACCCTGCCATGTTTTTGACATGCAAACTTTTAACAAATGCTGCTGCGTATACTCAGCTCTTGTCTAATAATCCTACGAAAGGGCATCACTTGTCACCCAAAATAGCTGCTGCGCCAGATACTAAGGTTCAGGGCCTGAAGAGCCATCCACCCTGGGGCAGCATCCAGAGAAAGTGGTTACTCCTCAGGCCTGTGCAAATTGTAGGCTAAACAGGCTTGGAAGAGATGCTGACGTTTTTTGCCCCATCCTCCATCCCTTTATTAGCACTGTATTTTGGAGTCCCCCCCCCCCCCCCCCCGTCCATGTGTGGAAATATGCCGCTTTGCATATGCCCCCAGGACATTCCACCTTGAGTTGGCAACTTTTGTATAAAGCCCAGCAGGCTGTCCCCTGCCCCTGTCCCCTGCCCCTATCCCCTGCTCCCTGCCCCTGAGAGGCAACTTGCAGAAACCCTTCAGTTAGAGGCTGCACAGACAGACAGTGGCTTCTGCTGCTGTTTCTTCATGGGTGGCTTTCTTCACAAGCTCTGACACTCCTCACCAGGATCCTTCTCTTCTCCCCCTGCCCAAGCCTGTGGACCCACTTTTCTAAGACATCGGGGCTGCCTGCATGTTCTCCTCGGGGAGTAGCAGGAAGTACAGTGAGCACAGAAACATCTGCAGGGGCAGATAGCATAATGGTTCTCGTGCCTGAGCTTCCAAAGTCGTAGGTTCAATCCTCCATACCGCCATAAGCCAGAGTTAAGCAGTGCTCTGGCAAAAAAAAAAAAAAAAAAAAGGGAAAAAAAAGTGCAGGGTTGGGGGTGTTCTTGGGAAGTGAGTCACTCTGCCAGTACTGGCAGCACCCGGGTCCTGAGACTCATGGCAACGGGACACCTCACGCGGCACTGGGGGCTACCTACGCCACATTTGGTGGCCATCTCTGCCCCATCCCTGCTGAGCACAGAGTGAGTGGGGACTTGCTTCTCCTTCCTTTCGCCATCGCCATGCTCATCCTATGTGTTGACACTGCTTACTCTGAGTCCATGCAGCCCCCACCCGCTTGCCCACTTCCCCAGCCCCCCAGGCTGGAATGGCTGCCAGGGTGGACACAGGCCATGCAAAGACACTCAGTGTCCCACACCCTACCCCCACCCCTGTGCTGACTCAGCCCCGGGTCCCCACTTACTGAGAGGCTCCTTCTGGAGCCACAGCTGCAGGGACATTGAAAACGAACCTTCTCTCTGGGGCGCTCGGTCTCTGACTTGGGGCCCCGTCTTCACTGTTTCATCACCACAGCTGGAAGGGTCGCACCCCACCTGCTTCCTCCCCAGGAGGTAGCCTGATGGCTGAGCCCCAGCAGCCCTGGGAGCTGGCTGGTCACTGCATGTCCCTAAGGGCGGCACTGCTGTCAGAGGACAGGCTCTGGGCAGCCCACAAGCTATGATCTGATAAGTGGCTTCTGCGGTCCTTGTTGTCCTGCCTGTGGGACTGTGCTCAGAGCAGGGGTAGAAATGAGCGTCACCCTCTGCCCCCACACCCCCTACACATACCCCGTGACATGGGGACAGCCCCCACCCCGTGAGCCCTCAGAGAGCTACCATCTCTGTTCCCCTCAGGTTGAGTGTCCAGTGGGCTCCAGTCCCACACAGGACACTGGGCTTGGAGATGACAAGGGCAGGGATGGGGGGGAGTCAGAGGGAGGTTAGGCCTCCAGGCTGTGCTTTCTGGGCAGGACCTGGCCTCCCAGAAAGTGTCCCTGGTGTTGGGTGCGCCTGTGGGTGCCATGAGCCGCTGGCATTTAGGGCCTTGTCTGTAGACCGTGATGGTGCCCAGTTGGCCTGGACTCAGAACCCCACCTCCCAGTGTCTCCCACACCAAGGTGGCCCCATCAAGGTTAACACAACAGGTTAGGCTTTGCTGCCTATGGCGTCATGGCTGGCTGGGGGATTCTGGAGTGACTGACGTGGCCGGGAGTTGTGGGGGTGAAACAGGTGAGAACACCAGGTCCTGACCTTTGAAGGGGGCTTTCCCCTGGGTCTGGGTGAGGACTCTGGGCAGCTGGGGCAGAGACAGGAGCCTGAGACGTGGTCCCCTCAGGCATATGCAGAGGTGGCTGGGTAAAGAGGGCCAGACTCTAAGAGACTGCTGTGCTCACCCAGCCTGTGGAGGCTTTGCCTCTAGGGTGAGGCTGTTCACAGGATCCACCACAGCCAGAAAAAGGGAAACGGGAAATGGGATATGCTCCTGGGAAAAGGAAGATGAAAGAAGGAGCAAAAAGGGACCCCCCCCCTTTTTGAAAAGCTCAGCTGCACACAGCCACCCCCCCCCACTTGGTCTCACTCTCCATGGGTCACATTTTCACATGGCAGCCAGGGAAGCCATGGTGGCTCCACCTCCATGGTGACAGTGAGCTCTGACCCGACCACATGTCCTCTGTTCTTCTCCTCCTTCATTTCTTCTTTAATGTATATATTGGCTAGAGAAAGAAACTGGGGGGGGGGGAGTCAGGTGTGGCGCAGCGGGTTACGCGCACGTGGCGCAGAGCGCAAGGACCGGCGTAAGGATCCCAGTTGGAGCCCCCGGCTCCCCACCTGCAGGGGCGTCGCTTCACAGGCGGTGAAGCAGGTCTGCAGGTGTCTGTCTTTCTCTCCCCCTCTCTGTCTTCCCCTCCTCTCTCCATTTCTCTCTGTCCTATCCAACGACAACATCAATAACAGCAACAATAACTACTACAACAATAAAAAAAACAAGGGCAACAAAAGGGAAAATAAATAAATATTTTTTAAAAAAAGAAAAGAAATTGAGAGGGAAGGGGAGATAGGAAAAGAGAGGAAGCAGACACCTGCAACACTGTTTCACCACTCTGGAAGCTTTCCCCTTTTCGCCTGCAGGTGGGGGCTAGGAGCTTGAACCTGGGTCCTTGAGCACTATAATGTATGTGTGCAGCCAGGTGCACCACCACCCAGTTTGCTTCCTCTCTCTCTCTCTCTCTCTCTCTCTCTAAAAGTTACCCTGGAGCAGTAAATCCCTGAAAATGACCCAAAACTAAAGATATTGAAATGAGAGAACACGCAAGAGAAAGAGAGAGTCATTGTGCCTTATTTGTAAAACTAATATGAGGGTGGTTAGGAGACATGCATTTTAAAGGCTGAAATATGTAGATCATAACAGCAACTATCAAGAACTGTTAAGATTACAGGGTATGAAGGAAGTGTGACTCAAGTGTGCTAGGACAGCACAAATACTTACTGTCCGTGTGTGTTTGCACAGTCTCATTCTGGATCAATGCCCCTGATAGGCCTGTTATCTCTGAGTGTTAGGTGTGCCTGGGGCCCTGACCAGAGACAAACAGCCACAGAGACCACAGGGAGGAGCCCTGAGAAGCCTTCAGTTTCTGCCAAGGCTCCAGGTTTTCATTAGGAGCTAAAACCTAGAGATAACAGTGGGAGCAGGATTGTCCCAGGCAAAGCTGCTCGTTCCTTTGGGACGCGTGGTGGTGACACTTCCAGTCATGGTGACAGTGAAAGCAGAATCTTTTTGGATCTGCCCAAGTCCCTTCACACATGTGTCCAGGGTCATAGCTGGCGGCGTGGCCAAGTCAGGGGCTAGGGGACCAGGTGACAGCACACTGCACCTGTCGGGGTCAGACCATACAGTGTGTGTGGGCTGGAGAGAAAGTTGCAGCCACAGAGGCTCAATCTAGTTCAGGGTGTGTGTGTGTGTGTGTGTGTGTGTGTGTGTGTGTGTGTGTGTGTGTATGAACCCAACTCCTCATACCTACAAACTGCCACTACTGAGGCCTCCCCAGGCAAAGTGTATCATTTTTATTTTAGGGGAGAGGCAGAAGAGAGAAAGACAAAACGTGAGGAGGCCAAGGGGGAAAACAGAGCTCATAGCATGGTTCCACTATCCACAAGGCATTTCTGGGGTCCCTCATGGTGTTTCCATGGCAAGGTATGCATACATGGCAAGGTATGCACTCTGCTGGAAGAGCTGTCTCCTGGCCCCCTAAAACTTAATTAAAAAAAATAATACAGAGGGGTCCAGGTGACGGTGCACCCAGTTGAGTGCGCAGGTTACCACGTGCAAGGAGCCCCCCTGTCCACCTGCAGCGGGAAAGCTTCATGAATGTTGAAGCAGCTCTTGAGGTGTCGCTCTTTCTCTCTTCCTGTCTCTCCCTTCCCTCTTAATTTCCCTCTGTCTTATCAAATAATCAAAAGGAAAAAAAAAGGCTAGAAGGAGAAGATGTCAGCCAGGAGAATCTTGGGTCCAGCAGCAACGTGAATCTCACAGCCTGAGCATGCAAGGCACCTGCCCCAGGCAGGGGTGAGGAGCCTGTGTACGAGCTTTCCAAAGCAGATGCTTGCCCTCCCGAGATGCAGGGGGCAAGCCCCGCCCCTTCCAGCTGGAGCAAGTCCAACCCGCTGGAGGCACCACTTCCTACCCACTAGGATGTGCAAAAGGAAACAGAGAGAGATAGGGGTGAGGATGTGGACACACTGGAGCCCTCCTAGCTGGGCGTCGGGATGGAAAAGGGTGCAGCCACTTTGGGAGACAGGCTGACACTTTCTCCAAAAGGTTAGTAAGCAAACAGTTACTGGAGGTGCTGTGTTTCCACTCCCAGACAGGGAAGGAAAGACATAGGTGCCCACAGAAACTTGCAAGAGCAGTCGGGCCGTAGAGTGCACACATTACCAGGCACAAGGACCTGGGTTCAAGCCCCAGGTCCCCACCTGCAGGGAGAGGGGCTTCCCAAGCAATGAAGCAGTGCTGCATGTGTGTCTTTCTCTCTCCTTCTCTAGTTCCCCTTCCTTCTCAATTTTTCTCTGTCTCTTAAATAAGTTAATAAATAAAAGTGAGTAATAGGCTGGGATAATTCACCTATTAGGGCATGCATGCTGCATGTACAAAGCTCTGGGTTTAAGTCCCTACATCACATGTAAAACCAGGTCACTGGGGGAAAATCCACAGATGATACATTGGTGTCTCTGCCCCTCACCCCCCCCCTCACTCCATATATATATACACACACACTCAGGTTGCACATTCATGAAACACCTGTGCAAAACAATGTAATTGAAAGTTCATAGCAGCATTATTCCTAACTAACAAAGAGGAAAAACAATACAGACTTCCTTAGGTAGATGAAGAGACAGAGGAGTTGTGGCCTAGCCAGGCAATGGAGTGTTCATTAATAAAGAGATGCTGAGGGGTTGGGCAGTGACATGCCTGGTTAAACACACACATTACAGTGAGCAAGGATCCAGGTTCAAGTCCCCATCCCGACCTGAAAAAGGGGGAAACTTTACAAGTAGTGAACCAGGGCTGCAGGGGTCTCTCTTTCCTCCTCTATCACCCATCCCCTCTCAATTTCTCCCTGTCTCTATCAAAAAAATAAAAATAAATAAGTAAACTAATCTTTTATATTTATTTATTTATTCTCTCTTTTGTTGCCCTGTTGTTTTTCATTGATGTTGTAGTTATCATTGTAGTTTTTATTGATGTCATCGTTGTTGGATAGGACAGAGAAATGGAGAGAGGAGGGTAAGACAGAGAGTAGGAGAGAAAGAGAGACACCTGTAGACCTGCTTCACTGCCTGTGAAGCGACTCCCCTGCAAGTGAAGAGCCGGGGGCTCAAACCAGGATCCTCATGCTGATCTTTGCGCTTTGCACCACATATGCTGAACCTGCTGCACTGCCGCCCAACTCACAGAAATAAACTATTTTTAAAACAACAAAACAGATGACACAGATATACTCTGCCCCTGAATGAACCTTGAAAGTGTGAAACTCCAAGATGGAAGCCAGATCATGAAGGCACATACTGTGTGGCTCTCCTTAGAAGTGTCTGTGAGTGGAAAGCACTGAGTGAGTCTGTCACTTGGGGTAGGGTTGGTTGGAGGGAGTCCGGGGAAATGGGAAGTGATGGCTGTTTTTAGGGGTTGTTTTCAGTGATGGAATGTCCTAAAAGTGGCCTGGTGATGGTAGGCAGCTCTGTGAAGCTGCCCTATGCCACTGAATCACGTACTTCAAAGAGGTGAACTTGGGGGTGAAATATATCTCAATCAAACTGTTCTCAAAAGAGCAAGAATCTGCCAGAATGAAAATATTACCCTAAGTAGTAAGAACAATTCCAATATGAAGACAATCTGGGTGATCCCAGAAAGCAAAATTTAACAGCATGCCTTTTTTTTTAATGTAACTTTTTTTTTTATTGGATAGAGACAGCCAGAAATCTAGAGGGAAGGGGGTGATAGAGAGGGAGAGACAGAGAGGCACCTGCAGCCCTGCTTCACCACTTGCAAAGCTTTCCCCCTGCACATGGGGACCGGGGGCTCAAACCCGGGTCCTTACGCATTGTAACATGTGTGCTCAACCAGGTGCACCATCACCTGACCCCCCCCCTTTTATGTAAAAACTCTCAGGAGTTGAAGATTTTTCATTTCTTTAGTTGTTTCTTTTTTCTCTCTCTCTCTTTTTCCCATTTTCCCTGAAATGTAATTGAGGACTCGGAGGCTTCTGTAAGTTGGCAGTGTGTGACCCATGATTAGATGTGATTGTGAAAGGGTTTTACAGTGACTGGTTCTGGGCTCTCCACCAGGTACAAGAAGTCAGCCAGAAAGTCACAAAACAAAAACAAAAACAACTAGACTCATCTCCTGCAACCAGCCTTCTATTTCAGTAGGGGCCCCTGCTCATTCAGCGGCATGACCCTGAGCTCACCCAGAAAGCTAGTCCACAGATGAGTAAACTGAGGCAGAGGCCTCCCCAAAGAATCACCATCCAGGGCAACAAGTTCTACAGAATGGTTTCGCTCGAGTGTGGAAAACAGATAATTGAGTATACAGATGTGGAAAAAAAAAAAAAGTCTATTTTCAAGACTGTGGGCGAACTATAGTGGTTTTCTCTGGGGTGGGGGTAGGGACACAGAGCTTTGGTGATGGGAGTGGTAGAAAAATTAAATTCAATAAACATAGTGAGTTTCGTTATGTCAAGTGTAGCCTCAGTAAAACTAAGAAAGAAGTGTTGGTGCCCCTGGTTAAGTGCACATAGTACGAAGCACAAGGACCCGCATGAGGATCCAAGTTCAAGCCCCTGGTCCCCACCTGCAGGGGGGATGTTTCATGAGTGGCGAAGCAGGTCTACAGGCTTCTCTTTCTCTCTATCTCCCCCTCATCTCTCAATTTCTCCCTCTCCTAGCCAATAAAATGGGGGCGGGGGAGGGCCACCAGGGAGAAAATAGTAAGTAAAGCCGCAGTAACAGCAATGGAACAGCAGCTCATCTAGGAGGGAAAGGCGGGGGGGGGGGGGGGGAGTGGCGGGGCAAGATTCCCCACGTCTTGAGAAGCTCACAGTGGGTCTCTTTCCAGTGCAGCTTGGCTGCTGGCAGTCTGTCTTTATTCCCCTCCAGTGGCAGATGTCCTGTTAATATCTGTCTCTGGTGTTTGATTGGAGGGCAGGTCTTTGTTTGGTCAGGGGCCTTTCAAGTAGCTGTTACCTCCTCTGCCAATGGCAAGGACTCCATGGTAGGTTACTGGGGGTGGGGATTTGGAAATGGCTGAAAAAACATTCCATAAAAACCAGGGTGAGAAGCAGGCTGGGGGCATGGATCCATATGCCAATGCCCTTGTCCAGTGGAGAAGCAATTGCAGAAGCCAGACCTTCCACTTTCTGCAGCCCAAAAAGAATTTTGGTCCATATTCCCAGTGGGGGGAAAATGTTATAGGAAAATGACCAGAGGTCTCTGAACTCCAATTCCATCAGGACCCTGAGAGAAAAGAGGAAAAAAAGGAAGGACATTCAGAAGTAGCAATAGGTGTAGGGGTGACTTAGAAAGGAAGGGACAGTAGGATCCTGGGAAAAAATGGGCAAATATATACATATTAGACAGATAGTTATAGAAATAACAGTTGTAGTCTGGGAGATGGCTCAGTGGATAAAGCACTGAACTCGCAAGTATGTGGTCTTGAGATCAAGCCCCAGCAGCACATGTACCAGGGTAATGTCTGGTTCTTTCTCTCTCTTCCTATCTTTCTCATTAATAAACAAAAAAAAAATCTCAAAAAAAAAAGAAGAAAGAAATAATAGTCAACCCATATCTGTGACCTTGGGAGAACTACTGCATTTTCGAATGGAGGGAACGGGGACACAGGACACTGGTGTTGGGAACAGTGTGGAATACTACATGTCTCATAATTCTTTTAAATCACTAATAAAAAATAAATAGAAATATTTTTTTAAATAAAGTCAGGGTTGTGTACCCTGTTGGGCACACACATGCCCTTGCTCAAGGACCTGGGTTCATTCAAGATCCTGGTTCATACCTGCAGGGGGTGGGGGGGTATGAGCCATAAAGCAAGTGCTGTAGCTGTCTCCCTCCTCTACCCCTCTTTATATCCTCCTCCTCTCAATTTTTCTCTGTCCATGAGATGAAAAGAAAAGGGGGGGAGGGAATGGTCACATTTTTCCATTACTGGAATGGAATCGAGTGGTCAGTTCCATTCCAGTATGGGCACAGAGGCCCAGCAATAACCTCAGTGGCAAAAAAACAGAACCAAAACCCCACCAAAGAGTAACAGATTGAAACCTGCTGCTTCCAGGCCACCAGGGTCAGCTGTGTCCAGTCTTCGGGAAAAAGAGAGTGAGTGTGTGGATGCTTGTATGAGGGATTGGTTCACATAAGCCAGAAGGGATGGATAGTGGATACTCTCACAGACAAACTCTAAAAAACAAAGCACAGGACAATATAGGCGGAAATCCGCAGTGGGCTGTGGCCCATCACAGCAGATTAGGGACCCTGAATGGAGATGTGCGGAGCACTAAAGGGGGCAGGAGACTGAAGTCCTTATAATAGAATAAAAACAAAAGTGATGGCTTGCTCGAGGGTGAAATGTACTAATGGCTAACTTCGGGAAACACAGAAATGTCCCCTTAGGACAAAAAAAAAATCTGTAAATCATCATTTCCTCAATAAAGTGATAGTGAGAGGGGAAAAAAAGAAGGACTGGGTGGTGGTGCACCAGATTGACTACACAAATTGTACCATGTTGAAGGACCAGGTTTAAGCCCCACCACACACACACACACACACACACACACACACCTGCATGGGGGCACTTCGCAAACAGTGAAGCAGGTCTGCAGAAGTCTTTCCCTAACTTCCCCTCCCTTTTCAATTCTCTCTGTCCTATCAAATAAGGTAAGGAAAAAAACAAAAAAAACTGGCTGCCAGGAGCAATGGATTCATAGTGCCAGCACAGAGCCCGAGAGATAACTCTGGTGGAAATTAAAGATTAAGCAAATACAAATACGTATCTAAAAAAAAAAAGAAGAAGAAGAACACGCAAGGACCGGCGTAAGGATCCCGGTTTGAGCCCCGGCTCCCCACCTGCAGGGGAGTCACTTCACAAGCAATGAAGCAGGTCTGCAGGTGTCTGTCTTTCTCTCCCCCTCTCTGTCTTTCCCTCCTCTCTCCATTACTCTCCGTCCTATCCAACAACAATATCAATAACAACAACAATAATAACTACAACAATAAAAAACAAGGGCAACAAAAATAAATAAGTAAAAATTTTAAAAAGAAGAAGGAGAAGGGGGGATGCCACATGAACCCACATGAAAGGTAAAATGTTGAAGTTACCACAGGCCAGCTGGTTGCTACTCCTGTTTCTGACAGAAAAGCTGCAGATGGCTCAGCATCTCAAAGGTGATTTCTCTGTCTTCAGCCTCAGGCCTGCGTTCTTTTTAACTATCATTGAAGACCCATTTTTTAAAATTAATGACCCAGCCTGAAACTTCAGAACTGCCCACATTGATTTGTCTATTTGTTTGCCTCTTTTAAATGTAAAAGAAAATTGCATCTGTGTGTGAATTCCCCCCAGTACCGATGAACCTTGGCTTCCACATCTGCTGAGAAATGTCTTTATGCGTCCTGTGGGAGAGCTTCCACTTTGGTTGGCTTCTATGAAACTTTCATGAGAAGAGAAGGAGCCCAGGACTTTTTCTCCAAACAGGTCCTTTTTTTTCCCATTGTTGTGCAGAAAGAGTCTCTTCTGGAAAGAGAAGTTGTTCTTCTCAAGAAATTACTCAGTGTCTCTTACAAAGAAAAAGGACAGGCAGAGGTGGGGAGGTACCTAAGGGGACAACCCCAGGGCTCTGAAATGGGGAATATTCAAATAAAGCTGTGATTGTTTCTGATCTGCCCTGTCTAAATATTGCCTGAAATTTCTTTCCCTGAGGATCTGAAAGAAAAAAAAAGTGTTCCCCTCCGCTGGTTCTGACACACACATATATATGTATGTGTGTCTGTATATGTGTATATATATAATTTTATTTATAGGAGGGGTAAATAAGTTACAGTACAGTTATTTAAGAAATTAATTTTATTTAACCTTTATGATACACACAGTTTTTTCTTTTTTGAAAAAGATTTTTATTTATTATTGGATAGAGACAGAGAGAAACTGAGAGGGGAGGAGGAGTGGAGAGAGCTACAGAGAGACACCCGCAGCCCTGCTTCACCACTTGTGAAGCTTTCCCCCTGCAGGTGGGGACCAGGGCCTTGAACGTGCTATACCGCCTGGCCCTTTTTTCTTCTTCTTCTTTTTTTTTTCTTCTTTTTTTTTTTCTTTTTACCAGAGCTCACTGCTCAGTTCTGGTTTATGGTGGTTGTGGGGGATTGAACATGAGACTTTGGAGCCTCAGGTGTCGTATGCTTTACATTGGTTTGTTCTAGCCCTCCCCCGCCAAGAGAATTGGATGAGTCCTGTTAATTTCGCGGGCCTGCTTGGCCCCGCCCCAAGGAACCCGGAGAGAGGGTTCCTGAGTTCGAGAGTGACAGAGTTCCTGAGTTCCTGAGTCCGAGAGTTTCAGGGTTACAGAGTAAGAGAGAGTTCCAGTGTGCCAGTTTCAGAGGGCTCTCAAGTACGAGAGTTCCAGAGTGCCAGAGTTGGAGAGTTCCTGAGTTCCAGAGTAAGAGAGAGAGTGCTTGTGCCGCCAGAGACAGCAGAGTTCTGTTTGGTGATTAGTTTGTCTTAGTTTATGAATCGTGGTTCCTGAATAAAGAAATACAGCTTCCCTGCCCAGCCGTTGTCTCCGCGTCTCTGTTACCGGCCGTGAAGCTACCGGCCCGGCAAGAGCCTCCGAAATTTTAACAACACTCAGGCATGAGAATCTCTCTGCATAACCATTATGCTATTTACTCTCCCCCACCCTACAGCCCCTTCCCACTCTTCTTCCCCAGAGTTGGTGCAGTTGGGTGCAGTCCACCAAACCCAGTCCAAATTTTACTTTGTAGTCTCTCTTCTGTGTTTCTGTGTTGAAGATATTTTTTTTAATTCCATGCAACGCAGCAAAGGTGGTGGTGACCCCTAGGATCTGGAGAGAATCTAGAGGGTGGGCATCTACCTACCCTGAAAGATCCAGTCTGCTAAGTCCTTAGAATCAAACTACCTATAGACTACCCAGAAAGGGGGGAGTGGGAGATATTCTGCATTACTCTTCAAGTTCACACTGTAAATATGACTAGGGTAGTAGGAGGGTCTTTCCTTGGCAGGACTGTCCTGGATTACCAGAGGTCTGGTACAATTTATGAGGGTCCTGCGAAAGAGACAGGCAGCAGGCAGAAGAGAGGGAACTTCACTTCTGGAGGTTGGAGAGGACAGAGAGGAACCCAGACAATCATCTGCAAGGCCTTCGTGACACCATTCCCAGGAAATGAAAGCTCAGAAGCTCCTGAGGACTTGGCTTTGGCATCTGCTGTGGCCCTGGGACATGATCCAATGCCAGCACAGCCCTGAGCACAGCAGACCTCACTAGGTAGGGTTTGTTGTTGTTTTTTTTGTCTGTCTGTTTGTTTGTTTTTGCCTCTAGGGTCATCACCGAGGCTCAGTGCCAGCAGTAAGAATCCACTGCTCCTGGAGGCCATTTTTCCCATCTTGTTGCCTTTGTATTTTTTATTGCTGTTGTTGTTGTTGGATAGGACAGAGAGAAATCAAGAGAGATGGGGAAGACAGGGAGGGGGAGAGAAAGATAAGACACCTGCAGACCTGCTTCTCTGTCTGCGAAGTGACCTCTTTGCAGGTGGGGAGCTGGGTGGTCAAACTGGGATCCTTACTCCAATCCTTGCACTTTGGCACTTCATCCACTGTGCTACCACCCAGCCCCCACTAGGTAGCTTTGACATTGTTGTTGCATGTCACTCCACATGGGATACATGAAAGAAACATGTGATGGGTGAAGGGGAGGTGGCCCAGCAGGTAGAACACAGGACTTGCATGCCTGAGACCAGGTTCGAGTCATTGGCACAGCAAAGAATGAAGCTGAGCTCTGAAATTTCATCTTATTCTTTTATGACATAAAATGACATTTTATGGTAGAGATAGCAAAGTGGAGAATGTGTTGAATTCTCAAACATGAGGTCCTATAAAACTGGGAATTGGTAAACAAAGTCATGACACATTGAGGTTACTAGAAAACAGAGGGGTTTTTTTTGGTTTTTTTTATATTGATTGATTGATTCATTCATTCATTCATTCCCTTTTGTTGCCCTTGTTGTTTTATTGTTGTAGTTATTATTGTTGTTATTGATGTCGGCGTTGTTGGATAGGACAGAGAGAAATGGAAAGAAGAGGGGAAGACGGGGGGGGGGGGGGGGGGGGAAGACAGACACCTGCAGACCTGCTTCACCGCCTGTGAAGCGACTCCCCTGCAGGTGGGGAGCCGGGGGCTCGAATGGGATCCTTACGCGGGTCCCCGCACTTTGCGCCACGTGCGCTTAACCCGCTGCGCTACCGCCGGACTCCCAAAAACAGAGTTTTTATTTCTGGCGCGCCAGACCCAGAATCGGCTAATGCCAAAAAGCTCTTGGCCTTAATGTGCTTCCTTTTCTAGTGGGGGCTGTGTTGTTATGTGGAAAACTGGGGAATGTTATGCTTGTACAAACTATTGTATTTACTGTCAAATGTAAAACATTAATTCCCCAATAAAGACATTTAAAAAGAGAGAGAGAGAAGATTTCCTTTTTATAGATTAAGAAAAGTTGACAAAAAATGATTCACAGTTATGCATATAAGGACTAAGAGATGGGCAGAAGCCATAAAGGCTGTCAGGACTTTTACAAACACCAGAAGCTGGCTTAAAATCTTCCAGGGATTTTCACAAACATCAGGGTTTAGGATTTGCCTGGAGGAGCCTGGTACAGTCGCCATTAATTTTTATATTCTCTACTTCAGTCCCACATTTTATCCCTGGCATCTCATATGCCAAAGTAATGCAGTGCTCGCTTTCTCTCTCTCTCCCCCCTCCTATTTAATAAGAATATTTTTTATGATTTATTTATTTATTTATGCCTCCAGGGTTATTGCTGGGGCTCAGTGCCTGCACTACGAATCCACTGCTCCCGGAGGCTGTTTTTTTTCCCTTTGTGTTGCCCTTGTTGTTTATCGTTGTTGTTGTTGCCATTATCATTGTTGTTATTGTTGTCGTTGTTGGATAGGACAGAAATCGAGAGAGGACAGGAAGACAGAGAGGAGGAGAGAAAGACAGACACCTGCTGACCTGCTTCACCGTCTGTGAAGTGATGCCCCTGCAGGTGGGAAGCTGGGGTTGGGGGGGGGGGTCAAACCAGTATTCTTACACTGGTCCTGTGCTCTTAACGTGCTGTGCTACTGCCCAGCCTCCGAAGAATATTTTTTAAAAAGGAATAAGTTAGCATATTTTTTTTAAAGAAACCTTGATGAGTGAATGAAAGTCATGATATACTTACAACTGTAGAAAAGAAATTCCCCTCTACCCCTCGAGGGGGGTGGGCAGTGGTGCACCTGTTAAGTGTACGGATAACCATGTGCAAAGGCCCTGTTTCAAGGTGCCACTCCCCACCTATAATAGGGACACTTCACAAGTGGTGAAGCAGGTCTGCAGGCCCCTCTCTCTCTCCATTTCTCTCTGTCCTGTCAAATAAAATAGAAAGAAAAAAAGGGGGAATGACATATTCTTCTCTCTAGTTTGTAGACAGGAGTTTGTTTCAAAGGAACAGGAAGTGGATAAACCTTTAAGAGACAAATGAACATTGGAGCCACATTTGAGGCCCTCATCATAGACTCTGGAATCAAAGATCTAAAGGCTGCCCACATAAGAGGGATCTCACCCCATCACGGAAGAACTTGGCAGCCAGAATTTACTTGACTCTAACCTGCATACAGATTCAGGCTGAGACCACATGTCGGTATATGTAATAAGTCTCACCCCAAGAACAAGCTCGATCCATACTCCCAGCGGGAGAGAAGTGATAGATAGGTGGAAGAAGATAAGAGAGCTTTGAACTCCAGCTTCATCAGCACCCAGAGAGAGAGGAGGAAAAGGAGGGGCATATGGAGGTAGTAATGTTGTCATGAGAGACTTGGAGGGGAAGAGAGGATTGGATCAGGAAGAAAAAGGAGGAAATTATGTATAAATGTAGGGCTGAGGAGACAGCATAATCATTATGCAAAAGACTCATGCCTGAGACTCTAAATCATTCAATCCCCAGCACCATCAAAAGCCAGAACTGAGCAGTGCTTTGGTCTCTCTCTCTCTTTCTGTATCTTGCACTAAAATAAATTAAAATTATTTTTAAAGTATAAATGTAGATAGATAGCTACAGATATGATAGCTGGCCCGTGTTGTGGCTCGCAGAGGGTGACTGAAGATTCAGAACCCTAGTGGTGGGAATGGAGTGGATTTATATCCCTGTTGACATATAATTTTGTCAATCAATATTAAATCACTAAAAACCAAGTCTGTATATTTCCAAACTGTTGTATCTCATCTCTACTCCACTTTTCAATAATAGACTGCTTCTGGTAGCAGAGTAATTCTCCTGGCTGCAGAGTTTCCACGGGTTAACAGAGACCTGTCTGACCTGAGCGTCTGATCTGTTTGTGGCATTAACTTTGGGGTCTCCACTCTACAGAGACAAGATCTTGGGAGGATTTTGGTGCTTAAATGTCAGTTGCTTTGCAGGTGAAGTTTTATTTCCCTGAGGAGGGAGTTATATTAAGAGATAATTCTGGAAACATCTTGTTGGAAGAGGGTGAACTGTGGGGTCATCTTGGCTCTGCTCACAGTGATGTAGGTATAGAGAAATATTCTGTCTCAAGTTCTTCCTGCTCTAGGTTAATCTCGGTGCTCTCATCCTGACTTCCGATGCAAATGCTTACATGATGGAATTCACTTAAATAAGCATCCCTTGAGAGACATGTAAGAGATACATATTTTAATATTTTTGTGTATGTGTTTTTGATAGAGACAGAAATTGAGAGGGGCTATCGGGGGAGGGGGTGGGATATGGAAATTGGGCGGTGGGAATTGTGTGGGGTTGTACCCCTCCTACCCTATGGTTTTGTTAATTAATCCTTTCTTAAATAAAAAAGAAAAAAAAAAAAAAAAAAAGAAATTGAGAGGGAATGAGGACAGACATTATATATATATATATATATTATATATATTATATATATACATTATATATATATTATATATATATTATATATATTATATATATATTATATATTATATAATGTATATAATGTATATATATACATTATGTACATTATATATATTATATATATAATATATAATATATATAATATATATATATATTATATATTATATATATAATCATGGATGGCTATTGAATTGAAAATGCTTTTTCTGATTCTTTGATTCTTTGGGGATGATCCTTCTTAGTCTGTTCATGTGACAAATAACCCCAATTGGGTTTCAGATGTTCTCTTTACCTTGCATTTCTGAGACAAACTTGGTTTGCTCAATCCAGCTTGCTAGGTTCACTTTCCTAATGAATATTTTATTATAGATGTTTTTTTCTATGTCCATGTGGATATTTATCAATATATTCTTTTTTTTTTTGAGGGGGGGGATACTATCTAATTCAGGTTTGTTATCTGCTTTATGCTGACTTTAGATAAGAAGAAAAATGTTCCCTTTTCTAATTTGTAAACAAAAATTGTTCGTTAGTGGTGATGCAGTTGAAACATCTGACCACTGAAACTATTTAGGCTTGGCATTATTATTTTATTTGTTAATATTTAATTATTCCCTTTTTTTGCCCTTGTTGTTTTACTGTTGTAGTTATTATTGTTGTCATCTCGGTTGGATAGGACAGAGAAAAATGGGGAGAGGAGGGGAAGATAGGGGGAGAGAAAGACACCTGTCCCCTGGGTCCCGTGAATTCTTTATGTTTATTTATTATTGGATAGACAAAAAGAGAAATTGAGAGGGAAGAGGGAGACAGAAAGAGGGAGAGAGACAGAGACAGAGAGACACCTGTAGCCCTGCTTCACCGCTCCCAAACCTTTCCCCCTGCAGGTGGGGACCGGGGGCTTGAGTCTGGGTCTTTGCACACTGGAGCGTGAGCACTTAACCAGGTGCTGCACCACCAAGGCCCACGGATCTTTTTTTTTCTTTTCAAAGATTTTGTTTTAATGAGAGGGATAGATACATAGAGACATCAGAGCACTGTTCAGCTCTGGTTTATGGTGGTGCAGGGGATTGAACCTAGGGTTTTGAACCCTTAGTCAGGTGGCCCGAGAGGTGGCACAGTGGATACAGCATTTGACTCTCAGGCATGAGGTCCTGAGTTTGATCCCTGGCAGCACATATACCAGAGCAATGTCTGGTTCTTTCTCTCTCTCCTCCTATCTTTCTCATTAATAACTAAATAAAATCTTTAAAAAAAATTGCTAGCTGTGGTTTATGATGGTGTTGGAGCTTGAACCTCTGGATTTGGAGCCTCAGGCATAAAAGTCTTTCTCTTTTTTATCTTTCTTTTTTTTTTTTTGCCCCCAGGGTTATTGCTGGGGCTCAGTGACTGCATAAGGAATCCACTGCTCCTGGTGGCCATTTTTTGATTTTTTTTTTTTGTTGTTGTTGTTGTTGATAGGACAGAGGGAAATTGAGAGGGGAGGAGAAGATAGAGAGGGAGAGAGAAAGATAAACAGTTGAAGACCGGCTTCATCACTAGTGAAGTGGCCTCCCTGCAGATTAGGAGCTGGGGACTAGAACTGGGATCCTCGCATGGGACCTTGCATTCCAGTGCGCCACCACCTGGCCACTTTTTTCATAACCACTGTGCTAGTCCCCTCCCCCTCCCTGCCCCAGTTTGTTTATGTATTTACTGTTTGTTCCTGAGAGAAAAAGAGGAGAGAGAACCAGAGCATCACTCTTGCAATTCGGGACCTCATGTTTGTGAGTTCAAAGCTTTATTCAATGAGTCACCTCCTGGGCCACCATCAAACAGGTATTTTTATCTTTGCTAGTGTGAAAAATTACATTTCAGAGGCAGGAGTAGATAGCAATGGTTATGCAAAGAGACTCTCATGCCTGAGGCAACGAAGTCCAAGGTTCAATCCCTTGCACCACTTTACATCAGAGATGAGCAGTGCTTTGATTAAAAAATAATACTAGGGGTGTCGGGTGGTAGCGCAATGGGTTAAGCGCAAGTGGTGCAAAGCGCAAGGACTGGCATAAGGATCCCCGTTCGAGCCCCTGGCTCTCCAAGTGCAGGGAAGTCGCTTCACAGGCAGTGAATCAGGTCTGCAGGTGTCTATCTTTCTCTCCTCCTCTCTGTCTTCCCCTCCTCTCTCCATTTCTCTCTGTCCTATCCAACAATAATGACATCAATAACAATAATAATAACTACAACAATTAAACAAAACATTGAAGAAAATAAGAATAAGAGTAATAGGGGGCGGGCTGTCGTGTGTTAAGCACATATGGCTCAAAGCACAAGGAACAGCTTAAAGATCAGGGGTTTGAGCCCCCGGCTCCACGCCTGCAGGGGAGTCGCTTCACAAGCAGTGAAGCAGGTCTGTAGGTGTCTGTCTTTCTCTCTCCCTCCCTGTCTTCCCCTCCTCTCTCGACTTCTTTCTGTCCTATCCAACAATGATAATAACAACAACAATGATAAACAAGAGCAACAAAAGGGAAAAATGGCCTCCAGGAGCAGTGGCTTCCAGTGTAGGCGCTGAGCCCCAGTGGTAACTCTGGAGGCAAAAAATAAATAAATAATAATAATAATGAAAGAAAAGAAAATAACATCTCAGCAAGGTACTATTTTGTCTATCTATTGGGTCCTTGCATACAGGTGTCTGTCTTTCTCTCCACCTCTCTGTCTTCCCCTCCTCTCTTGATTTCTCTCTGTCCTACCCAAAGACAACAACAAAATGGAGAACACGGCCTCCAGGAGCAGTGGATTCATAGTGCAGGCGCCGAGCCCCAGCGATACCCCTGGAATATATACATATATGTTCAAAAGATGGTAGGGACTAGAGAACATTTACACAGCTGAGAGAGCAATTGACTCTGCAAGAAAGAAGGTGAAAATGGAGACGTGTGTGTGTGTGTGTGTGTGTGTGTGTGTGTGTGTGTGTGTGTGTGTGTGTGAGAGAGAGAGAGAGAGAGAGAGAGAGAGTGTGTGTGTGTGCGCCTGGGTGCTCATGTGCATGTGTGTGTGCTGGCAGTCCCTACCATTGCTGCTCTGCAGTGAGGGCAAGGTCTCTTCCTTTCTAAGTCACCCCTACACCTGCTACTACCTCCAGGTGTCCTTCCTTTGTTCCTCTTCTCTCTCTAGGTCCTGATGGAATTGAAGTTCAGAGCCCTCTTGTCACCTTCTGCTATAATTACTCCCCTTCTGTGGATATGGACCAAAATTCTTTTTTTTTTAATTTTTTATTATCTTTATTGAACAGGCAGAAATCAAGAGGGAAGGAGTGACAGAGAGAGAGGAAGACAGAGAGACACCTGCAGCCCTGCTTCACCACTCACAAACCTTTCCCCCTGCAGGTGGGGACCAGGGGCTTGAGCCTGGGCTCTGGAAAATGTAATATGTGTTCTCAGCCAGGTGTGCCACTGCCTCGACTCAATGTGTCATTTCTTTTAAAAGGTGAAAGAGGCAAACGCTAGAAGAAGAAGAAAAAGTGAAAGAGACTAAACTGTCATTGTTTAGGTGAGGGGCCTTAAGGCAGGATTTGCTGCCTGTGACTGATTTTCCTTCTTGGGCAACTGCTTACAATTTGATCCTGATTTCTGATCCCACTCAGAATCATCCCACAGTCTGATTGTGAAAATGTGTTTCTCTTGCCTGGCCCTTCAACTCCGGCCCATTCTCATTGCACCTCATTGCCTTTAAGCTCTGGATATATATATATATATATATATATATATATATATATATATATATATATATATATATATATATATATATAACTTACTGTGCCAGGTGAAGGCTTATAGCACTGTAGGAGCCTCAGGGGCTTCAGAGATTTCAGGGAAGGAGACTGACTGAGTGTCCGCTCAAACTGAATTGGCTTTGTCTGTTTCTCTTACCTGACTGAGAGCCCTGACTCAGAGGGAGCCCTGTTAGTGCCCCATGTGGGGGCAGGCGCCATGCACTGTGCAGCAGCACTGCTGGCAGAGGGTGTCTGCATGGCTCTGCACACCTTGCCTCCCCTCACGCCCTTGAACCTGCACGGGGCAGCTCTGCTCCCACAGGTGATGGGAATAATGAGCAAACGGAGGGGCCGCCTGTTGGACAATCAGTTCACCAGCCCCCAGCTGCAGGGAAAACTCTGACTTGTCCTAAGTGTCTTGTCCTCTCAGGAGGCCCCTCCGTGGGACTGTACCCCAAATACATGTCTTCTCATCCCTCGTCCAGCTCTTTCCAAACTGGGACATGCCAGAGTCATCTCCAAAATAGAAAGTATAGCTGGCCAATTCCTCAGTCTGCTGGAAGCGTTTTCTTCACCTCTGCATCTTCTCATTTGAAATCCTTTGCACCTGATCTCATGGACCCCCTTCCCCGGGCAGAGTCTAGGCAGGTGTGGTTCCTTCCACTTCATAGATGGGGGACGGCCTATAGTCACAGACTTAGTGCAGCCCACACACTCACCATTACCCACCCAGGACCCCCAGACCATGGCTCTTTGCAACAGCAAACGGTGCAGAGCAGAACAGAGCAGAGAGAGTAGAGAGAGCAGAGCAGAGAGAGCAGAGCAGAGAGAGCAGAGCAGAGAGAGCAGAGCAGAGAGAGCAGAGCAGAGCAGAGAGAGCAGAGCAGAGAGAGCAGAGAGAGCAGAGCAGAGCAGAGCAGAGAGAGCAGAGCAGAGCAGAGCAGAGAGAGCAGAGCAGAGAGAGCAGAGAGAGCAGAGCAGAGAGAGCAGAGCAGAGCAGAGCAGAGAGAGCAGAGCAGAGAGAGCAGAGCAGAGAGAGCAGAGCAGAGAGAGCAGAGCAGAGCAGAGAGAGCAGAGCAGAGAGAGCAGAGCAGAGAGAGCAGAGCAGAGCAGAGCAGAGAGAGCAGAGCAGAGCAGAGCAGAGAGAGCAGAGCAGAGAGAGCAGAGAGAGCAGAGCAGAGAGAGCAGAGCAGAGCAGAGCAGAGCAGAGCAGAGCAGAGAGAGCAGAGCAGAGAGAGCAGAGCAGAGCAGAGAGAGCAGAGCAGAGAGAGCAGAGCAGAGCAGAGAGAGCAGAGCAGAGAGAGCAGAGCAGAGCAGAGAGAGCAGAGCAGAGCAGAGAGAGCAGAGCAGAGCAGAGCAGAGCAGAGAGAGCAGAGCAGAGAGAGCAGAGCAGAGAGAGCAGAGCAGAGAGAGCAGAGCAGAGCAGAGCAGAGAGAGCAGAGCAGAGCAGAGAGAGCAGAGCAGAGAGAGCAGAGCAGAGCAGAGAGAGCAGAGCAGAGCAGAGAGAGCAGAGCAGAGCAGAGCAGAGCAGAGCAGAGCAGAGAGAGCAGAGCAGAGAGAGCAGAGCAGAGCAGAGCAGAGAGAGCAGAGCAGAGCAGAGAGAGCAGAGCAGAGCAGAGCAGAGCAGAGCAGAGCAGAGAGAGCAGAGCAGAGCAGAGCAGAGGGCAACCTCACTTCTAGACCAGCTGGAAGAGCTCTTCTCTGAGTTTGAACACACCTCTCCAGGTATTCTCACAGTCTGTAATTCCCCACCTTATAATAGGCTGTGTGTGTGTTTCTGCATCTCTCTTGGAGTCACAGCTCCTTGTTCCCCTGAGCGCACAGACAGCAGAGCATTTGCTCTGTGGCCTGGGTTCGAGTTGAGTCTGAACGAGGGTCTAAACAGGGAAATGAGTCTCTTGGTTTGCGTTTGTGTGAGGGCTAGGGAGGAGGGATGGCATATCTGAAGACAGCACAGTTGTTTCCAGAACGCGTCGAGGACTGTTGAGGGAAGTGGGTTACATTTTTCTGCATCTCACAAAGGGCAGAAGCTAGACTCATGTGCTGACATGCAGTGGAGGTATAACTCTGTGAGTGGGGCTTCCTTTTGGTGGTGAAGAGGATATGTTCTCTGACATTCAGGGCTACGTCCTTGCAGGTATGGAAGCAGGTGGGTGCTTGGCAAGGAGACAGCAGGGCTGATTCAGGTCACTTAGACGGCTGAGCTCTGAGTCCCTTCCACTCACAGACAGTGAGCAGGAGATGGTGCAGTGGTTACGGGACACTCCTGAGAGCAAAGTCTTCAGTGTGTAGCAAACGAGGACACAGTCGTGAAGACTGTAGGTGTCCAAGTTCAAATCCTGGGTCACATGCTCATAAATATGTTACCACAGTGAGGTCCTCTGTTGCTCCCCCTGCCCCCCAAGACTCTGTTTCCTTGTCTGTAGAGGCTCATGACGAATGCTTCCTCTCTGCCATGTCTTGTAGTCATGCCAGAGCACAGAGCACCAGGGCTGGCACTGGGAAAGCACCCATTTCTGTCGGCATTTGGTATCCTGTGATTTGTATCATAGCTGTGTACACTTGATGACAGGGACACAGAGATCCACTGTCAACCACAATCACCAAGTTCCGGGTTAGCAGCCATAGAACTCCAGGTCTGAGCCTGTCCTCCGGGGAATATTCAGAACAAGCCAGTTCTCTGTGCAGGAGGCAGCAGGTTCTTTTTTTTTTTTTAATATTTTCTTTCTTTCTTTCTTTATTCCCTTTTGTTGCCCTTGCTGTTTTATTGCTGTAGTTATTATTGATGCCGTTGTTGTTGGGTAGGACAGAGAGAAATGGAGAGAGGAGGGGAAGACAGAGAGGGAGAGAAAGACAGACACCTGCAGATCTGCTTCACCGCCTGTGAAGTGACTCCCCTGCAGGTGGGGAGCCAGGGGCTTGTGCTTTGCACCACTTCTTTATGCCAGTCCTTGTGCTTTGCACCACTTGCGCTTAACCCGCTGCGCTACCACCCGACTCCCGGGGCATCAGGTTCTACAGAGACAGGGGATCCACTTACATTTTGATTGAAGACTTCCCTGGCTCCAGAGCCCTGAAGAATACAAGTTAGGCTTTGAAGGTAAAAGTAGTACTGGGTCATTGAAAAACAGTGCCCTTTGCTGATTCAGTCACGGCATTATTCCTAGTAAGCGAGGTTTTTCAGGTGTGGTCTTTGCAGCCCAGAGCCAGGCTGTCCTGGGAGCAGAACAGTGTCCAGAGACAAACACCCTGCTCGCTACTCTTCCCGGCTCCCTGCTCAGGACTCTGGATCCAGAGGCCCAGCAAGTCAGCTGTGCCCTTCCTCTCTTTTACATTTCTGGGTGGTCTACACTTCCACACTTTGCATGCATTCTTTCTTGTTAGAGAGAGACCGCTGCAGCAGTCAGGCAAATGAATGACAGGGATCTAACCGGGGACCTCAGACAGGCACACATTTCTGTCCAGCACTGAACTACCTGCCAACTACTCCATTTCTTTGCAGTGAATTTACAAGTCTATTTAATAATATCGAGAATTACCTTTCAAATTGATGCTCTCTTTTGTGGTGTATTCTACTCGGTGTCCACACGAGGGAGACGTAACACTACAACAAGCACCCTAAGCCTTCCTACGTAATGGAATTTCCCTGCTTCTCGCTCAAATGTTCATTTGGTTACTCTGCAGTGAAGTTCATTGACCAAAGCTTCTTTCTTTTTCTCTTTCTTTTTTTTAAAATATTTTACTTATTTTATGTTTGAGAGAGATGCAGAGAGAGACACAGAGAGAAACATCAGAGCACTGCCCAGCTCTGGCTTATGGTGGTGCTGGGGATCGAACCTGGGAGACTCAGGCATGAGATTCTGTTTGCATAACCATTATACTATCTCCCACGCCCTTTCTCTTTCTTTCTTTTTTTTTTTTTTTTTTTTTTTGCCACCAAGGTTATCAGCGCCTGCACAACAAATTCACATCTCCCAGCAGCCATTTTCTGGGGGTTTTTTATTTAAAATTTTTATTTTATTATGATTTTTTAATTGATAGGACAAATAGAAGTTGAGAAGGAGAGGAAGAGATGGACATGGAGAGAGATAAAGACACCTGCAGACTTGCTTCACCACCTTTGAAGCTTCCCCCCTGCAGGTGGGGAGGGGCGTCAAACCTGGGTCCTCACACATAACAATGTGTGCCCTTAACACTGGGTGCCACTGTCTGGCCCCCTAGAGCTTCTCTCTTTTTAAATTTTTTATTATTTTATTGCCTCCGGGGTTACTGCTAGAACTCCTGCAGGCACTTCCACTCCACTGCTCCTGGAGGCCATTTTTCTCCATTTTACTGGATGAGACAGAGAGAAATTGAGAGAAGAGGGGGAGAGACAGAGGGAGAGAGACAGAGACACTTGCAGAACTGCTTCACCACTTGTGAAACAACCCGCCTGCCAGAGGCTTGAACCAGGATCCTTTTGTGGGTCGTTGTGCATCGTACTATGTGTGTTTAACCTGGTGCACCATTGTCTGGCCCCCTTTACTTTGCTTTTTTTTTTTTTTTTTTGGTCTCCAGGATTATCACTGGGGTTCAGTTTCATCACTACGAATCCACTGCTCCTGGAGGCTATTTTTCCGATTTTTATTGTCCTTGTTGTTGCCCTTGTTGTGGTTGTTATTGCTGTTATAGCTGTTCTAGGATAGGACAGAGAGAAATCTTGAGAGGAGGGGAAGACAGAGAAGAGGAGAGAAAGATAGACACCTGCAGACCTGCTTCACCACCTGTGAAGAGCCCCCCCCCACAGGTGGGGAACTGGGGGCTCAAACCGGCATCCTTGTGCCAGTCCTTGTGCTTTGCGCCACCTGCGCTTAACCTGCTGCGCTACCGCCAAGCTTCACCACACACAAAGCTTTTCCCCACAGGTGGGGACCAAGACTTGAACCTGGGCCCTTGGACACTGTAACATGTGTACTCACCCAGTCCCTCATTTCTGCTTTTTTTTGTTAACCAAAGCACTGCTTAACTCTAGCATATGTTGTTAAAAGGGATGAAGCCTCAGGCCTTGCAATTAGATTTACATTTGCATAACCGTTAGGCTAACTCCCACACCCCACACTTGTTCTTTTGAAAATGTAAAATGGGGTGGGGTGGTTCCCTAGTAAAGCTCAGAGGGAGGAGAGTTCAGTCCCTCTGGCTACTCCCACAACCTCATAAGCTTGTGTGTAGGAAGTTTTACCAGTGGTGGAACAGATATCCCTGGTGACATAAATATATATTTGGGGTGCAGTGCAAAAATATGGTGATGGGTGGGGTTCCGTGGGAAACTGCCTCTGTTATATTCCAGTATTGCTCAACCATATCCAGAACCTTGGCATTAACTTTTCTTTTCTTTTTTTTTTTTTTGCCTCTAGCATTATTGCTGGGGCTCCCTGCCTACACTAGGAATACTCCTGGAGGCCATTTTTCCCATTTTGTTGCCCTTGTTATTGTCATTATTATTGTTGTCGTTGCTGTTGTTGTTGTTGTTGCATAGGACAGAGAGAAATTGAGAGAAGAGGAGAGCAGAGAGGGGGAGAGAAAGACAGACACCTGCAGACGTGCTTCACCACCCATGAAGCAACCCCCTGAATGTGGGGAACCAGGGGCTTGAACCAGGATCCTTAAACCGGTCCTTGCACTTTGCACCATGTGCGCTAAACCCACTGCACTACCACTCACCCCCCCCCCCATCCCGTGAACAGAGTGTTATGTCTGAGGCTCCAAAGTGAGATGTTCAATCCTCCACACCACCATAAGCCAGCTGCTTTATCAGTGTTCTGGTAAAGAGAGAGAGAGAGAGAGAGAGAGAGAGAGGAAAGTCTTTCTTAGTATGAGGTGTTCTCCATCTCTCTGAGTTAAACTATGTTCATTGTGGAATTAAGGGATAGTATGCATGCAGTTACTTTTTAAATTTATTAAAGGTGCCTTCCATTATGAGAGCCCATGATCTTGGTCTATGAGAAGAAAAAGGAGTACTCAGCCAAAGCAAGGCCTCAGAACAGCTCCCAGAGACCATAATGGTTATGCAAAATGTTTACCTGCCTCAGGTTCTGAAGTCCCAGGTCCAGTCCCTCCATACCACTGTAAGTCAGGGCTGAACAGTCTCCTAGTAGGGAAAAAATAATAATAAAGAAAATCACCCAAGTTTTGTGGTTCTGGGGGCTGCAGGCATAACAGTCTGTTTGTGGGGGCCGGGCGGTAGTGCAGTGGGTTAAGCGCACATGCCAGTAAAGAGGGATCAGAACAGTTAGGCCTGGAAAGGGCAGGCGATTAAACTGAGCTCTGAGATATGAGAATCTCTGTTCTGCTTTGAGCCCTCTGGCAGGCTGCTCCATTCTGGGCCTGAATCAACAATCTGTGGCTCCAAGTTCAAAGAATGCCTTAGGGCTGTGGAGAAAGCATAGTGATGATGTCAAAGGCTTGAAGTTCCCACCTCTCTAGCATAAGTCTGATCTGTGCAGTGGTGTGGCTGGCCTCAATCTGGAATCTTTCTTTCTTTCTTTTAAATATATATATTCCCTTTTTGGTGGCCTTGTTTATTTGTTCTTGTGGTTATTATTGTTGTTGTTGATGTCGTTGTTGTTGTTGCTGGATAGGTCAGAGAGAAACCGAGAGGGGAAAATAGAGAGGGGCAGAGAAATGTAGACACCTGCAGATCTGCTTCACTGCTTGTAAAGCGACCCCCATGCAGATGGGGAGATGGGGGCTTGAACTGGGATCCTTATGCTGGTCCTTGGGCTTTGCACCACCTGCACTTAACCTGCTGCGCCACCGCCCAGATCCCTGGATTCTTTCTTCTTGTTGCTTTCTAAATTGATGTCATTTATTTTTGCCTCTCGCAGTCTCTTGGAATGAAGAAGCTGCCTGGGGGCAGTGAGACTGTTATGTTCGAGGCCTCAACTCCATGAAAAGAGGAGAGGAGAGGAGAGGGGAGGGGAGAAGAAGAGAGGAGAGGGGAGGGGAGGAGGAGGGAGGAGAGGGGAGGGGAGAAGAGAGGAGAGGGGAAGGGAGGAAAGGGAGGGAAGGGGAGGGGAGGGGAGGAGAAGAGAGGAGAGAGGAGAGGAGAGGGGAGGGGAGGGGAGGAGAAGAGAGGAGAGAGGAGAGGAGAGGGGAGGGGAGGGGAGGGGAGGGGAGGGGAGGGGAGGAGAAGAGAGGAGAGAGGAGAGGAGAGGGGAGGGGAGGGGAGGAGAAGAGAGGAGAGAGGAGAGGAGAGGGGAGGGGAGGGGAGGAGAAGAGAGGAGAGGGGAGGGGAGGAAAGGGAGGGGAGGGGAGGAGAAGAGAGGAGAGAGGAGAGGAGAGGAGAGGAGAGGAGAGGAGAGGAGAGGAGAGGAGAGGAGAGGAAAGGGAGGGGAGGAGAGAGGAGAGGGGAGGGGAGGAAAGGGAGGGGAGGGGAGGGGAGGAGAAGAGAGGAGAGAGGAGAGGAGAGGGGAGGAAAGGGAGGGGAGGGGAGGAGAGAGGAGAGGGGAGGGGAGGAAAGGGAGGGGAGGGGAGGAGAGAGGAGAGGGGAGGGGAGGAAAGGGAGGGGAGGGGAGGAGGAGAGAGGAGAGGAGAGGGGAGAAGAGAGGAGAGGGGAGGGGAGGGGAAGAGAAGAGAGGAGAGGAGAGGGGAGAAGAGAGGAGAGGGGAGGGGAGGGGAAGAGAAGAGAGGAGAGGAGAGGGGAAAGGAGAAGGGAGAAGAGAGGAGAGGGGAGGGGAGGGGAGGAGAAGAGAGGAGAGGGAAGGGGAGGAGAAGAGAGGAAAGGGGAGGGGAGGAGAAGGGAGGGGAGGGGAGGAGAGGGGAGGGGAGGAGAAGAGAGGAAAAGGGAGGGGAGGGGAGGAGAAGGGAGGGGAGGAGAAGGGAGAGGAGGGGAGGGGAGGGGAGGAGAAGAGAGGAAAAGGGAGGGGAGGGGAGGGGAGGAGAAGGGAGGGGAGGGGAGGGGAGGGGAGGAGAGTCATTGCTCTCAGTGTGGGTCTGAGTGGTGCCCTCCGCTCTGCAGCCCCTGTGTGTCACCTGGAGAGGGGCGGTGACAGGTGCTCTCTGGCCTTGCGGGTGGGGGTCCAGCTGGAGCAGCACTGGCTGGGGGGGTGCGGGCCAGCTGCTGCTACTGCTGCTTTTCCAGATTTTGTTTCCCTCCTCGCTTCCTCTCCCCTCTCCACTGTTCACGTCCTCTCCTTTCCATCCCCCCCCTTTCCTCCTCCATCCTTCTGTCCTTCCTTCTTTCCTTCCTTCCTTCCTTCCTGAAAGAGCTTTGCATCTGTGTGATTCCACTGCTCCTGGAGGACTTGTTTCCTCTTTCCTTTCCTCCTCACAGAGAGACGGAGAGGGAGACGAGAGGAGAGACACCACAGCGCTGACTCACCGCATGGGAAACTTCTCCTTTCCTTGGTGGTGGGCAGGGATTCAAGCCTGAGCTGTTGCACATGGTGAAGTGTGTTCACTAGCAAGGGAGCTATTTCCTGGTCCTATTCCAATTTTTTTTTAATTTCTACTTATAAAATGGAAACACTGACAAAACCATAGGATAAGAGGGGTCCAATTCCGCACAATTCCCAGCACCAGAACTCTGTATTCCATCCCCCCCCCCATAGCTTTCCTATTCTTTAACCCCCTGGGAGTATGAATCCAGGGTCATTATGGGGTGGAAGGTCTGGCTTCTGTAATTGCTTCCCCACTGAACATGGGCATTGACAGGTGGATCCATACCCCCAGCCTGTCTCTCTCTTCCCCTAGTGGGGCAGGGCTCTGGAAAAGTGGAGCTCCAGGACACATTGGTGGGGTTGTCTGTTCAGGGAAGTCTGGTTAGCATCATGCTGGCATCTGGAACCTGGTAGCTGAAAAAAGAGATAAGATATAAAGCCAAACAAATTGTTGACTAATCATGAACCTAAAAGCTAGAATATTGCAGATGAAGATTTGGGGTCTTTGTTTTAAGAGATAGCTAGTAGGCCTACTTTAGTTATATTCCAAAGGCCCGTGGTTATACTAGCCTTTTCCTGAGCCTGACATCTGATATGCAGGTAGACCCAAGTTATTATATCTGGGGAGCTGATGTCATGGCTGGCCAAAGGACCAGAAAGCTGGATCAGGCAAGAGAGTAGCTCCCCAGTGCGGGGAAAGTGTATAAATAGTGTTGACTGTAAACCCCATTGATTTGATCTGATTTGGGGCTCATGTTCAGCTTAGAAGCCTATGTGACCTCTGCATCCCTGTAGATCTGAGCTCACATTCTGTGGTCATGAGTAGGAACATTCCAAGCTGCCCCAATATCAGGACCCATCTTCCTCAGGTGGCAGATAGAGTATGTTGTCCAACCTCCTTTGGCAGGATGGAACATTCTCTACCATTGTTGATCCACCTTGAGAGAAAGGTCCTATAGGGGCCCCCATAGGGGTCCATTATGTTGTTCCTGATGGAGATGACCAGTGACAGTGTCGAGAGGGGTCTGTTAGAAGTCTAGGCCCATCTTGTCTGTGTGGGAATCCCAGGACTCCCCGAATAGGGCCCCAGCTGATGGGGTGGCCTGGTAGTGACTAAAGAGGCATCATTAAAGTAGGCCAGCCTCTTGCCCAAGGTTCTGCTCCATTTCTTTAAACAAATTACTTATTAAGGAGAGGGAGAACTGAGAGACCAGTACCTATTCCGACCTATGCAGTGCTGGGGATGGAACTCGGGATCCCTGCCTGCAAGCCTTATGTTCCACCCTCTGTGCTTCCAGGCTACTGGTTTGCCCTCCAGCACCACCCTTACTAAAATGGTGCTCTGGATACTCTCTCATGTGTCGGGCTGAGCTTCACTGATGGGAGACAGACGACCTGGAACTCATGGCTGAGCTGTACGCAGTATCTCTTTATTCATGCAGAATGCAGCACACTCTAAGCCAAACTAAGCTAAACTAAAACTAATATACTTGCCAAGTAGGGTGTAAACAGGATGTGATGTAGAGAGGGTGGAGAGAAAAGTGACTGGTGAAAATCAGGGTGTGACAAGGAGAGGGGGCCAAGCAGGCGAGAATTCTACCACTGAACCACCAATGCCCTGGAGGGAGGGTGGTGCTTAGTTTACAATGGTTATGTAAATAGAATACAGTGTTAAGCAGGGGGGATTAAACCAAATGAAACAGAAGGGGTTTTTAGAAGCAGAATTAGAAGCATACCAACACTCATGGAATGCTTGAGAGCTAGATCTATTTCATGTGAAGTAAGTAAAGAGTGCAGATTTCAGATCGCTTTAGACTGGACTGAGAAGACAGCTCACTGGATAGTAAACCCACTTTATCTGCACTTGACCCAGGGTCCAGCTCTGCCCGCACTGCACTGGGGGAAGCTTTGGTGCTGTGATCTCTCTCTCTCTCTCTCTCTCCCTCCCTCTGTGTGTGTGTGTGTGTGTGTGTGTGTGTGTGTGTGTGTGTGTGTGTGTGCGCGCCTCAGCATTAGAGTCATTGATGGGGTTTTCTGCCTGCACAATGAATCCACCTTTCCCTATGATCATTTTTTCTCTCCTTTTCCCCTTTCTTTGTTGGTAGAGAGAATTTGAAAGGGAAGGGAGGATAGAGAGGGAGCAAGAAAAAAACAGACATGTGCAGCACTGCTTCACTGCTCATGAAGCTTTCCCCCTGCAGGTGGGAACTAGGGTTTGAACCTGGATCCTTGTACAAGACAGCATGTGTGCTCTACCAGGTACCCCACTGTCAGACCCTTCTCTGTCTCTGTCTGAAAAAGTTGACTTGGAGTGGTGATGATAGATAAATAAATATATAAATAAATGCCAGGCTGTCTTAACCCCCCCACCCCAACTGAAGAGTAACTGTAGTTCTTTGCAAAGCAATCTTTGGATTTGACCCCATCCAGCAGCACTTCCTGTGGTGACAGCAGTGTCCTGTAGCCTATGCCGTGCCCTGTGGCAATCACAAGTACGCGTGGCTGGTGAGCTCTTGAAACGTGTTGAGTGGCCTGGGAGGTGGCACAGTGGGTAAGGCACTAGATTCTCAAATGTGAGTTCCTGAGTTCATCCCTGGTATCATAGGTGACAGCTTGATGCTCTGGTTCTCTCTCTTTCCCTCAAATAAATAAATGATTAGATTTTTTAAAAAAAGAATTGAATGCGAGGCATTGAAGCTTTACATTAATTAATTAATTAATTTTTACCAGAGCACTGCTCAGCTCTGGCTGATGGTGGTGCTGGGGATTGAACCTGGGACCTTGGTGTGTCAGGAGTGAAAGTGTTTTTGCATAACCATTATGCTATCTCCCCAGTCCAATTTTATTTCTTTAGATTTAGGGGACCAGGTAGTGATGCGCCCAGTTAAGTGCACATATTAATTACCAAGTCCAAGGACCCAGGTTTGAGCCCCCACTCCCCAGCTGTCAGGGAGTGTTTGTAAGGAAATGCAGGTTTGCAGATGTCTTTCTCTTTCTCCTCCACTTCCCCTCCTCTCTTACTCTTTTTCTGTCCTATCTCAGAAAAATTAGAAAGAAAAAAAATACGGGAAAAGTGGCCACTGTGAGTGGTGGGTTCCTAGTGCCAGTACTGAGCCCCAGCGATAGCCTGGTGGAAATAAAAACAGAATAATTAGAAGCCGGGTGGTAGCGCACCTGGTTGAGCGCACATGTTACAATGCACAAGGATCCAGGTTTGAACTCCCTGTTCCCACCTGCAGGGAGAATGCTTTGCAAGAGGCAAAGTAATGTTGCAGGTGTCTCTCTGTCTCTCCTTCTCTGTCACCCCTTTCCCTCTCGATTGCTGGCTACCTCTATCCAGCCAATAAAGTAGAGATAATAGAAAGATTTTCAAATCATTATAATTAGTGGTCCGGGAGGTGGTGCAGTGGCTAAGGCAATAGACTCTCAACCATGAGGTCCCGAGTTCGATCCCCAGCAGCACATGTACCAGAGTGATGGCTGGTTCTTTCTCTCCTCCTATCTTTCTCATGAATAAATAAATTCTTTAAAAAAAAACATTATAATTAAATGTGAACAGCCACAATGACCTGTGGCCCCATATCGGGTTAACTTGGCCAAATGGGTGCTGTGTTCTCATAAGTAGCCTTGAGGAATGAGCCTCTGTGGGCAGGGGAGGCAGATCTTAGTTGGCCAGAGACTTTCAGGCCTGAGGCTCCAAAGTCCGCGTTCAGTCTCGTTCAGTCAGTCCCCTGTACCACTGTGAGGCTGGGGCAGTCCTCTGGTCTAGACCTTAGTCTCGGTCTGTTTCTGTCTGTCTTTCTCATTAAAGTGAGAAGTAATATACATATATGCATCTATATTTATTAAAGAAGGAGTAAACAGTGGCTCCAGCTTTGCGAGCCAAGCACTGGGTCCCAGTGTGCCGCTCCAGGACAGCTCCCGGGATGAGTCTGTGCAGCTCGGAATCAGCCTGGCCGTGGGGAGCTCTTCACCCTCCCTTCTGCAGGCTGTCACTAGGCCAGGTCCGGCTTCTCAGGCACATCCACCTCTCCCGAGCCATGTGACCTGGGGCAGTTTCAGTAACCTTTCTCAGCCTCGGTTTCATCAGCTTTAAGATGGGAATGAATAACTGTGCTCACTGGATTGTTGTGGGGATTGAAGCAACATCTATGAATCTCCTGGGGCAGTGCCTGGGGCCTGGCACAGCCTAGAGAAGTGTCTGCGCCCAGACTGAACAGAGAGGGGGGTGGAGGTCGGGCAGTGTCACAAAACCCATCGGTGTATCCCCTCTCAGAGCACTGAGCAGCTCTGGCTTATGGTGGTGCAGGGTATTGAACCTGAGACTTTAGAGCTTCAGGCATGAGAGTCTCTTTGCATAACCATTATGTTATCTCCTCCTGCCCTACTCCATCAGCGCTCTGTTTGGGCTTGGTTTTTCCTGGGAATTGTTTTCCTGTCAAATTAACAGTTTATAAGATTGTATTTGATATTATCTCTTTTTTTTTTCCTAATTGTCACCTGGGTTATTGCTGGGGCTATGTGACTTCACTGCTCCTGGAGGTCATTCTTTTTCTTTTTCTTTTATTTGACAGGACGTAGAGAAATTGAGGGGAGAGATTGTGGAGGTAGAGAGAGAGAAAGACACCTGTAGTCCTGCTTCAACACTCAGGAAACTCTCTTCACCCCAGCAGCTGGGAACCAGGGGCTTGAACCCAGCAATGTGGTTGTTCAACCATATCCAGCCCCTTGGCATTATCTCTTTTATTTATTTATTTATTTATTTATTTATTTTGCCTCCAAAGTTATTGCTGGGGCTTGGTGCCTGCATCACAAATCCACTGCTCCTGGAGACTTTTTTTTTAATATTTTTATTTTGTTTATTTATTCCCTTTCGTTGCCCTTGTTGTTTTATTGTTGTAGTTATTATTGTTGTTGTCGTCATTGTTGGATAGGACAGAGAGAAATGGAGAGAGGAGGGAAAGACAGAGAGGAGGAGAGAAAGATAGACACCTGCAGACCTGCTTCACTGCCTGTGAAGCGACTCCCCTGTAGGTGGGGAGCCGGGGTTTGAACCGGGATCCTTATGCCGGTCCTTGTGCTTTGCGCCACCTGCGCTTAACCCGCTGCGCTACCGCCCGACTCCCGCTCCTGGAGACTTTTTCCCCCCTTTTTGTTTCCCTTGTTTTATCGTTGTGGTTATTGTTGTTGTTGTTGTTATTGTTGTGAGACAGGACAGGGAGAAATGGAGAGAGGAGGGGAAGACAGGAGGAGAGAAAAACAGCTACAGATCTGCTTCACCGCTCACTAAGCAACCCCTGTGCAGGTAGGGAGCCGGGGGCTTGAACAGAGATCCTCACTCCATAGTCCTTGCACTTTGTACCATGTGAACATAACCCTCTGTGCTGCCACCTGACCCCCGGCATTATCTTTTTAAGCAAGGATGTGTCTTGTCTTTGTGACTCTTGTTTCCATTTCATAAATATGTTTCTTGCTGGTTTTAACTGTCAAATGTATCTCTGGCTCCCTGGTGTGTCTGAACCCCTTTTAAAGGCATTGCTTAAGTAGCTTATAGTTGGAAAGCTTCCAAAAACCACAGAAAGTGTGTGAGTTCAGTGCAGAGAAATTAACTTCCCCAGGCTATAGGAGAGCCTCTTGCCAACGTAATGCACCATCACCAACAGCTGTTGAGATGGACATGGCTAGGTGGTGGCATACCCGGTTGAGCACACACATTAAAATGCAAGAGGACTTGGGTTCAAGTCCCAGATCCCCACCTGCAGACGGGAAGCTTCAGGAGTGGTGAAGCAGGTCTGCAAGTGTCTCTCTGTCTCTCCCTCTCTATATCCCTCCTCCTTCAATTTATCTCTGTCCTATCAAATAAAGGGGGGAAAGAGAGGAGGAGAGAGAGCAGCAGGTGAGAGCTCCCTGGCCCCATCTGGCTGGAGTCTGGCGGAGGGGAGGCCTCTTGATGGAGCCGCGGGTCCCCACGGACACCACAGCAGCTCCCTGCTGACCGAGGGCAGCCTTGGCTCTAGAGCGCTGAGGTATAAACAGTCATTCCTCAGACGCCGAAGGGAAGGCAGCAGGCCTTCTGAAATAATTGGGCTGAATGATTTAATAACGGAATCAGAGCACCGCTAGCTCACCACAAGGTGCGGTGCAGATACGGTCTTTGGCATCAAGCCCCCCAGGAGCAGGCGAGCTGCCCTTCTCCTGAGACTGCTGCTCTCTGGTGAGTTGGTCTGCTTCCCCGTGGTCTCAGCACTTTCTACACATGTAAAGAGGGAAAGGGCTCTAGAGAAACAGCCAGGTGCAGGAGGGGCAGGGATTGAGCCTGGGATCACATATTCAAGACCTGCTGCCCGCCACTGAGCCATCTCCCGAACTTCTATATTACTGTTATCGTTATCATTATTTTACCAGACCACTGCTCAGCAGATGATGAGATGATCAGACTGATGCTCAGCTCTGGTTTGAGCAGTTGAACCTGGGACCTCAGAACCTCAGGCAAGAGAGTCTCTTTGCATCACCATTATGCTGTCTCCCTCACCTTCCATTATTTTTTTAAATATTTATTTTATTTGTTTATTCCCTTTTGTTGCCCTTGTTGGTTTTCTTATTGTTGTAGTTATTATTGTTGTTGTCGTTGTTGGATAGGACAGAGAGAAAATGGAGAGAGGAGGGGAAGACAGAGAGGAGGAGAGAAAGATAGACACCTGCAGACCTGCTTCACCGCCTGTGAAGCGACTCCCCTGCAGGTGGGGAGCCGGGGTTTGAACCGGGATCCTTACGCCGATCCTTGTGCTTTGCGCCACCTGCGCTTAACCCGCTACGCTACAGCCCGACTCCCGACCTTCCATTATTTTTAAGCACAGTGGCACGGATAACTTTGAATATATAAAGCTTACACTGGGAGTTGATGAATTTGTCTACTCAGATGCATTCTACAGTGTGTCCACAAGGGGGCAGCAAACACCACAATCCAGTTTCTGAAGCGTTTTGTGGGAAGGAGAGCTCAGGCTTTGTACACAGTGCATTTCATTTAAAAAATATTTATTTATGGGATAGAAACATAGAAATTGAGAGGTGAAGGGAGATAGAGAGAGAGACAGACAGACAGACACCTACAGCCCTGCTTCACTTGTGAAGCTTCCTCCCTGCAGGTGGGGACCAGGGGCTGGAACCTGGGTCCTTGTGCACTGTAGTGTGTGTATTTATCCAGGTGTGCTGCACCCTGACTCCTTACAGTGAGTTTCTTAAAAAAAATTTTAAATGAGTTTCCATGTAAACATATGTATTATTATCTAAAGATAGTCTTTTTCTTAGTCAGATGCATTCTTCAGTGTGTCCACAAGGTGGCAGCAATACAACACCACCATCTTGTTTCTTTTCATTTTCTTTCTTTTTTTTTTTTTTTTTGCCTCCAGGGTTATTGCTGGAGCTCTGTGAGTTGCACTATGAATCCACTGCTCCTGTAAGCTGTTCTTTTCCCCTTTTTGTTGCCCTTGTTGTTTATCAATGTCATTGTTGTTATTATTATTGTTCTTATTGCTGTCGTTGTTATCAGCTAGGACAGAGAGAAATGGAGAGAGGAGGGGAAGACAGAGAGGAGGGGAGAAAGACAGACACCTGCAGACCTGCTTCACCGCCTGTGAAATGACTTCGCTGCAGGTGGGGAGCTGGGGGCCCGAACGGTGATCCTTATGCCGGTCCTTGTGCTTGGAGCCACCTGCGCTTAACTCATGTGCTTCTACCCTGCCCCCCATCTGGTTGTTTCTAAGCATTCTGTGAAATGTGGCTTTTTGCACAGTGGATTTTAACATGTGAATTGCACAAATTACTCTCAAACTATTGATTTGCGCTTTTCCATATGGCATATTGAGTATCTGGTGTTTAGAACGTAACAATTTATATTTTATGAACATCTTTCCTTAGTTAGGCACCTGGTAAATTCCACGGATCATGACCGACTGCTGTTTAGTTTTTAATTTTTTTTATATTTATTTATTCCCTTTTGTTGCCCTTGTTTTTTTATTGTTGTAGTTATTGTTGTTGTTGTTGGATAAGACAGAGAGAGATGGAAAGAGGAGTGGAAAACAGAGAAGGGGATAGAAAGACAGACACCTGTAGACCTGCTTCACCACCTGTGAAGCGACTGCCCTGCAGTGGGGAGCCGAAGGCTCGAACCGGGAGCCTTATGCTGGTCCTTGTGCTTTGTGCTTGACCTGCTGTGCTATCGCCTGACTCCTGTAGTTTTTAATTTAGAGGTGAGAGCCAGTAAAGAAGAAATGTGGACAGGGTGAGATGAATCCAGATGTTGGGGAGAGAAAGAGAGACACCACAGCGAGGCTCTGCCTCTTGTGAAGCTTCCCCTGTGCAGGTGTTCTCATATGGTGACTGCTGTTTAAAGAACTTCTGCAGTCTGACTGTCTGTCTTTTTTTTTCTTCTTTCTTTGTTCCCATTGGCACCTGGGTTATCAGTTGGGCTCTGTGCCTATAGGGTGAATCACTAGTCCTGGTGGCCATATTCCCCCTTTCTTTCTTTTTAAATTTTGATAGGACTGAGAGAGAAGGGAGAGAACTGTATCCTGGTGTCAACTGCTGTACTGTCAGTCATGAACCTTCCCCAATGAAGTGGGCTTTTCAAAAGCATCACCTGGAGCTTATTTACTAAGTAAAATTTCAGGTCAAATATCATCACTTTCCCTCTGTTTCTAGATGTGTATAAAAATACCTGCCAGGTTTGCTTGCCTTTTGATACTACAGATAACAACAGCATTAATGTGAGCTTAATGTGCAGCTTGGCGATACGAGAATCCGGCATGAAGCCCAGCCAGTCTATCTTGGCGTTACTCTCGATCGCACTCTGTCATTTCACAAACATCTCATAAAAACTGCAGCAAAGGTGGGCGCGAGGAATAACATCATTGCAAGACTGGCCAGCTCCTCATGGGGCGTGAGCGCTTCCACACTAAGATCATCCTCTCTGGCATTATGCTATTCCACTGCAGAATACTGTGCCCCAGTATGGTTCCGTAGCCCCCATGTCCACTTGGTCGATTGCAAATTATATTCCTCCATGAGGATCATTTCTGGAACCATCCGTTCCACCCCGGTTCCATGGCTGCCAGTTCTTAGCAACATCGCCCCGCCAGATATTCGTCGGGATGCGGCATCATCTAAGTTCATTTCCCACGTCTACGCTCGACGGGACCTGCCAATATACGCGGATATCTTCGCCCACCCTGTCCAACGCTTGACGTCTCGTCACCCAATCTGGTCCCCTACGCCTACACTGAACTTCTCTGTTCCAGACTCTTGGAAACAGAGTTGGCAGTCAGCTGAGGTCAAGAACAAACACCTCATCACAGACCCCTGCAAGCGTCAACCCGGCTTTGACCTGGCACGTTATGATCGGGCCCTCCTCAATCGCTATCGAACAGGCCATGGCCGGTGCGCCGCTATGTTCCATCGCTGGGGAGCCAGAGACGACCCGAACTGCCCCTGCGGCTCCAGACAGACTATGACCCACATAGTCAACGACTGCCACCTCTCCAGATTCAAAGGAGGTCTCGAAACTTGACATCAGGCTCAACCTGACGCTGTTGACTGGCTACGGAAGAAGGGCTAACGCTAGAAGAAGATGACAACAGCATTGATTTTTCTTTTTTCATGGGCATGAAATTCCTGATGTAAAGAGCTTGAACTCTGAGAGAGAAAGAAAGAGAGAGAGAGAGAGAGAGAGAGAGAGAGAGAGAGAACATCCTTATTAGAGGGCAGGTTTGAGACACACTTCAGACTGGGGCCTCAGGTAAGGGAGAGCCAGTGCCTGAGCTGCTCAGAATCTGCTCCTGTCACCTGGGGCTGCTTTATTCACCCTCAGCCAGACAGATCTAGAAGCAGAGTGACCCAAAGCTGACCTTTTATTTAAAAACAATTAATTTCTGAAGCGACTCCCCTGCAGGTGGGGAGCCAGGGTCTCGAACCTGGATCCTTAAGGAAGCCAGTCCTTGCGCTTTGCACCACATGCACTTAACCCACTGTGCTAACGGCCGACTCCCAGAGCATAGTTTTTTTAAAAATATTTATTTATTCCCTTTTGTTGCCCTTGTTGTTTTATTGTTATAGTTATTATTGTTGTTATTGATGTCATTGTTGTTGGATGGGACAGAGAGAAATGGAGAGGATAGGGGAAGACAGAGGGGGAGAGAAAAATTTGTGAAGTGACTCCCTGCAGGTAGGGAGCCAGGCCTCAAACCGGATCCTTATCCTTATGCCGATCCTTGCACTTTGTGCCTTGTGCGCTTAACCTGCTGCGCTTCACCAGACTCCCCAGAGCAAAGTTTTTTATGGGGTGCAGAAGGTGGAAGGTCTGACTTCTGTAACTACTTCTCTGCTGGACATGGTTGTTGGCAAGTGGATCCATATACCCAGCCTGTTTGTGTCTTTCCCTAGTTGGGCAGGGCTCTGCAGAAGGGAGGTTTTATGACACATTATTGAGGTTGTCTGCCAGGGAAGGCCTATAGGAGCATGGGGGTGAAGCTTCACAAGTGGTGAAGCAGGGCTGCAGGTGTCTCTCTGTCTCTATCCCTCTCCATCTTCCCCTCCCAATTTCTCTAACTCTATCCAATAATGAATAAATATTTTAAATACATATATTTCAGAAAGGATGGAGTCATTTTTATCCAGATGTAATATATATTTTTTAAAGATTTTAATTTATTTATGAGAAAGAGGAGGACAGAGAAAGAACCAGACATCTCTCTGACACTTGTGCTGCCTAGAATCAAACTCATGGCCTCATGCTTGAGAGTCCAAAGCTTTACCACTGTGCCACTTCCCTGACCACCCCCGAAGTAATATTTTTAAAGATAAAGAGAGGCAGCCATGCAGAGTGAGACCACACCTGGAAGCTCCTTCACTGTGGCGGGAGCCAGGCTGGATTCTGCATGGCACACAAGTGAACTATTGTATTTATTGTTATTATTACTATTATTGGGAAGAGATGGAGAAATTGAGAGGAGAGGGGGAGGCAGAAAGATAACTTGAGCCCTGCTCCACCACTCATGAAGCTTTCCCCCTGCAGGTGGGGGCTAGGGGCTTGAACCTGAGTCCTTGCGCTCTGCAGTGTATGTGCTTCACCAGGTGCGCCACTGCCGGGCCCCCCTCAAGTGAGCTACTTTGCTGACCCCCTAGTCACTTTTTTTCTATGCAGTTCTTTTTGTCTTTAATAGTACAAACACAATTTTGCAAAATTACTGTACTCAGCAACTTTCAGTTACTCCCTTAGGTAATGACACTGTGACACATTGCCATCATTTTGCCATATAGCTTACCTTCTGGTGTCTTTTCAACCTTTAAATAATTTTCTCCGTTGAATTTTTAAAGATTTACTTCTTGCCGTGACACTTTAGGTTTTGACAAATGCAGAATTTTATGTCGTCATCATTCCAGTAGGAATTGAACAGTTTTGCCTCCCTCCAAATTCATCTCTGTACCTGATTTCTCTCTCTCTTTCCCCCACAAAGACACTGCTTATTGTCTCTCTTGACCTTTCCCCTAGAGCATGCTAGCTAATTTGAAGCATGTGTATGCAGTCTTCTATCCTCGACTGATGTACTTACAACCCACTTGTGCCTTTGCCTGGCTTGATACATCATCCCTCTGCATTTCAAACCACAGTCCCGTGTAGGGATGTAAAGCAAGTGTTTGTCCACCGACCTGCTGAAGGACGACTTGTTGCCTCGAGTTATGGGTGATTATGACCACAGACACTATGAAACATGTGTGTGGCTTTGCTTTGGTGCACAAGCATGTTTTAAAAACAATTTTGGCAAATACTAGGAGCTTGATTCCTGAATCACATGTTGAGATCTTTATCTTTGTATGAACCTACTAAACTCTCTTCTGGTGAGTATTTTGAACCCTCCCTGGCTTGCTCTTATTTTAAAGGTACAAACCACTACAAAGTAGATGAGGCTGGGCCAAGGCATGGCCTCCGGGCAACCCAGACAGGTTTCAATAAACTGCCCAAAGCCGAGGTTTAGAACTAAATGGGGTAATTAACATGCCTGAGACTCCCTTGAGTTTACTTTTTAAAAAGATGCATGTTTTGAAATGTTAAGGTTAAAAAATTAGTATTGTTATGTGGAAAACTGAGAAATGTTATACATGTACAAACTATTGTATTCATTGTCAAATGTAAAACATTAATCCCCCAATAAAGGGGAAAACAGTTTTAAAAAATTATGTTGGGGACTGGGGAGACAGCATGACAGTTCTGCAAATGACTTTCCTGCCTGAGGCTCTGAGGTCCCAGGTCTAATCCCCAGCACCACCATCAGCCAGAGCTGGGCAGTGCTGTGTTCCGTGTGTGTGTGTGTGTGTGTGTGTGTGTGTGTGTGTGTGTGTGTGTGTGTGTGTGTATCTCTGTATTGCTGTCATTAAATTTTTTTTTCCTCCTCCAGGGTTATTGCTGGGCTCGGTGCCTGCACCATGAATCCACCGCTCCTGGAGGCCATTTTTCCCCCTTTTGTTGCCCTTGTTGTAGCTTCATTATGGTTATTATTATTGCCCTTGTTGACGCAATTCGTTGTTGGATAGGACAGAGAGAAATGGAGAGAGGAGGGGAAGACAGAGAAGGGGAGAGAAAGATAGACACCTGCAGACCTGCTTCACCGCCTGGGAAGCGACTCCCCTGCAGGTGGGGAGCCGGGGGGCTCGAACCGGGATTCTTACGCCGGTCCCTGCGCTTTGCGCCACATGAGCTTAACCCACTGCGCCCCCGCCCGACCCCCGTCATTAAAATTTTTTTTTCATTAAAATATTTTAAGAGAGAAAACCACTCTTTAAAAATAAGTTGGTGATATGTTTGTGTTTACTAGATTATAAATAACTCATGCTATTTAAATTGTAAAAATTGATTTTGTTTTTGTTACTTTTACCCTTGTGCTGCTTACGCTGTCTTGAAACTATGTGGCATCTTTCTTGACAGAAGTCTTGCAAGTCCTGTTTGCTCACGGTCCCCAGTACTTTCATCTGTGAGTGTGTGTGTGTGAGTGTGTGTGTGTGTGTACACGCACCTGGCAGGGCTTCATCTTCATCCCCCTCCCCCTCTCCCTCTCCCCCTCCCCCTCTCCCTCTCCCTCTCCCTCTCCTTCTCCTGGAAACAGATCAGACTGCAAACATCCTGCCCAAAACAGCAACTAGTCCCGGCCAAGGGGCAGCTCAGAGGGAGCGAGGCCTGTCCAGCAGGGGCCCTGCTGGGTTTTGTCGCCGCCTTGTGGACACGGAGCAGAATGCACCTCATGGGAGACTAGACCCAACCAAAGTACTGCTGAACGTCTCCCAATATTGTTTTCACTGTCTGATCACCACACAGAGCCAGGGAGAAAAACACACAGAGAGAAACACCAGAACACTATCTGGTTCAAGCTAACGGTGTTGCCAGGGGTTGAAACTGGGATCTTGAACCACTAGGCTGATGCTGAGCCTCTGTGGCGGCACTAGGAAGCCAGGGATACCGGCAGCAGTCCCTGAAACACCATCTCCAACCACCTCCCAGTTGTTCTTTCTCTTTGATTTTAAAGTACGCTGAGAAATTGAGGTGAAGGAGTGAGGTAGAGAGGTGGGGAGAAAGAGAGACCCCCCCCCCCCCCGCAGACATGCCTCACCTCTCCTCCCTCTGCAGGGAGCGAATGAATGGGCTTCCAGCCCTGGCCCTTGTGCATGGAAGTCTGGGAACTCCAGCGGGTTCCTCACCAACCAGCAGCCCAGCACAGGTGCTCAAGTCGCTTTTTCTGTGGAAGGGGCTTGGAGCCTTGCAGGAGACAGAAGGGGACTGACCCATGGCGCAGACACAGGGGGAGCAAAGGCAGAGCTCCAGGACCCTTCTGTCCCAGTGGCCACCCCACCATATGAGGGAATGTGGCACCTCAGCCTCACAAGCCTGGGGCTCTGGCCTGTGAACCCTGTCTCCTGCCTCTCTCCAGCTCCTGGGAAGGAAGCTCCCAAGAACAGATCCTGTGAACAGACTGCAAACACCCTGCCCAAAGGAACAGCTAGTCCAGACCAAGGGGCAGAGCAGTGGGAGCAAGGCTCATCCAGCAGAGGCCCTGCTGGGTAATGTCGCCGCCTTGTGGACAAGGATCAGAATGCAACTTACTAGAGAACAGACCCAACCAAAGGGGTGCCGTATTTCTCCTAATATTCTCTTCATTTTCTTTTTTCTGACATAGATCCAGGGAGAAAAACACACAGAGAAACACCAGAACACTGCCAGCTTGCTTAAACCAAAGGTGGTCCTGGGGACTGAAACTGGGTTCTTGAAGCCACGGGCATGAAAGTCCTCGGCAGAACTCCTAAGATAGCTCCTAAACTCAAGGTCTTTTTATTTGAAATATTTATAATTTATTGTATTATCATGTGTAGCTATGGAGAGAGACCGAGAGACACACACAGAGAGAATGATGATAGATACTAAGCTGTCTCACAACCAAGGATTTCTTTTTGAAATATTTTTCTTTTGCAAAGCTCAGTGACCCTGGTTCAAGCCCCTGGTCCCCACCTGCAGGGGGGAAGCTCTGTGAGTAGTGAAGCAGTGTGGCAGGTGTCTCGCTATCTCCATCCCTTCTCTATCACCCCCTTCCCTCTCAATTTCTGATTGTCTCTATCCAATAAGTAAATAAAGATTAAAAAAGATAAATATTTTATTTTACTTTAGTTAATATTTTTCGTCATGAGAGAGGTTTTAAGAGAGAATGATGGTAGCTACTAGGTAGTCACTTTCCCCCAAGCTCTCCTTTTTGATTTACTCTTTCTTTATATTTTATTTTATTGTGATGTTTAGTCATGAGAGCCCAAGTTCCAGAGAGAGGGAGATGGGGAGGGGGAGATATCATAATGCCCTGGCCTGCGGGGTTATCGACGGAAACCCAGGGTAGGGGTCGAGAGAATGGAGGGGACAAGCGACACGAAGAATGAGAGCAAGACAGGTTTCTGATCAAGCTCTGAAAATTTTATTTTGCAGCCACAATTTATGCACAAACAAGGAGGAAGTTCTGCTAAGGTAGTGGGGGAGGGAGGTGGGTGAACAACTTTCCAAACAGTTAGGTGGTCATCACAGTTACAATGATCGGAATGTCCGCTCACAATGATCGGAATGTCCGTTCACCGGTTATGTGAGAGACTTAGCTAAGGTTTTGGCTCCCGGCATCATAATGCTGATGCAAAGAGACTCTCCTACCTGAAGCTCTGAGGTTCCCGCCTCACCATAATGCAACGCTGAGTAGGACTCTGGTTAAAAAAAAATTCTAAGTGAGAGCAGAACACTGCTCAGCTCAGACTTATGCTGAAGAGCTGGAGATTCAAACTGAAGCCTTGGAATCTCAGGCATGAAAGCTTTGGACATAACCATTAAGCTTTCTCTCTAGCCCCCAAAGGCTTCTTTCAACAGAAGCCCACAGACTATTGATTCAGGCCCAGAATGGAGCAGCCTGGCACATGGCTCAATGCAGAACAGTGATTTTTTTTTTAAATATTTATTTATTTTCCCTTTTGTTGCCCTTGTTGTTTTTCATTGTTGTTGTAATTATTATTGTTGTTATTGATGTCATTGTAGTAAGATAGGACAGAGAAAAATGGAGAGAGGAGTGGAAGACAGAGAGAGGGAGACAAAGATAGATACCTGCAGACCTGATTCACAGCTTGTGAAGCAATTCCCTTGCAGGTGGGGAGCCCGGGGCTCAAATCGGGATCCTTCTGCCAGTCCTTGTGCTTTGTGCCACATGCACTTAACCCGCTGTGCTACCGCCCAACTCCCAGGGCAGTGATTCTTACTTCTGAGAACCCCAGTTCCATTCCCTGCCCTTCCCAGGACCAACTGCTGTGACCCCCTCTCTTGACTTACTTGGCTAAAATCACAAACCTGTTTTCCCCCTGTAGAAAAAGAGTGACTTCCTGTGCAGCATGGCAAATGCAAACTCTCCAGCTCCCTGGCCAAAGAGAAGACTCTCCCCACCCCGCCCCTCCACCCCTTGCAGTGGGCAAAATTCTGCTTATCCTGTATGGAGTCTCCATTTTCCTAGCAATGAGCAATCCCCACGCCAACACAATTTCCATCAGTATCTATCTGTCTTCCTGATTTATTTTCTAATGGCATCAATTTGGGATGCAACATTTTCTGTATTTATTTATTTTCCTTTTTATTGTTTTTATTGTTGTAGTTATTGTTGTTGTTGATGACGTCATTGTTGTTGGATAGGACACAAAGAAATGGAGAGAGGAGGGGAAGACAGAGAGGGGGAGAGAAAGACAGACACCTGCAGACCTGCTTCACCGCTTGTGAATCGACTCCCCTGCAGGTGGAGAGCCGGGGGCTTGAACTAGGATCCTTTTGCTGGTCCTTGCGCTTTGCGCCACGTGCGCTTAACCCGCTGCGCTACCGCCCGACTCCCCAGGATGCAACATTTTCAAGGTATTATTTATTACCTATCGCACACCAACAGGGAGAGAGACAGAGAGACATACGGAGAAATTCAGAACATTTCTTGCTTAGACCAATGTCAGAGAAACTCAGACATCACCATCCAAAGTCCTGTGCACTGACCCCCCTTCCTGAGACACCAGATTCCTTTGTATCAATGAGGGGGGCAGCTCAGAGATTCCTGGGTCAACAGCCCCAAGGGAATGAATTCCCAGAAGGATTCCAGCTGGTGGGACCTCTACCAATGACAATGCTGGCCCAGTGACAAGCACCGGCCTTGTCCTTCCTTTACCAGTTCAATTCCCAGCACCACCTGTGAGGGTTCCTGCAGTATCTATTCCTTTTCTTTCTTCCTACTTTCTTTTATCTCTTGTTTGTACTTTTTATTATCTATAGTTCATTTATTGACTTACTATTTCAAAACCATTTTTCTAATTACTTTATGGGGGATTAGTGCTTTACTGTCAACAGTAAAATGCAGTGGCTTGTACACTTCTCAGTTTCCACATAACAATCCACCCCTTGAGACCCTCCCCTGCCATCAAGTTTCAGGATCTGGACCCTGAACCCCACGCCAGCCTTTCACTTTAGTACAATGCGCCAATGTTTCTACTTTAACCCCCCCTTCCTCTTTACTTTCATTTTAAAACTTTTTTTTTAAAACAGGAGCACTAATGAGCTCCAGCCTACGGTGGCGTGGGGCATTGAACCTGGGACTTCAGAGCCTCAGGCATGAGAGTGTCTTTGCATCACAATTATGGCATCTTCTTCTGCCCCTTTTCTAGTTTGGACGCCACTAGGCTGAGTGCTGAGACTCTGTGCCAGCACCAGGAACCCAGCGATGCCGGCAGCATTCCCTCCCTCCCCCCAACCACCTCCCGTTTGCTCTTTCTCTTTGATTTTAAAGTCCCCTGAGAAATTGAGAGGAAGGGGTGAGGTGGAGAGAAAGAGAGATCCCCACAGACCTGCCTCACCTCTCCTTCCCCTGCAGGTGGGGAATGAATGCGGCTCCAGCCATGGTCCTTGTGCATAGAAGTCTGGGAACTCCAGCAGGTTCCTCACCACCCAGCAGCCCTGCACAGGTGCTGAAATCGCTTTTTTTTTTCCCCTGGAAGGGGGTTGGAGCAATGCAGGAGACAGATGGGGACTGACTCCTGGCACAGACACAGGGGGAGCAAAGGCAGAGCTCCAGGACCCATCTATTCCAGTGGCCACCCCACCACACCAGGGAATGTGGCGCCTCAACCTCACAAGCCTGGGGCTCTGGCCAGTGAATCCTGTAACCTGCCTCTAGCTCCTGAGAAGGAAGTTTCCAAGAACAGATCCCGTGAGCAGACTGCAAACACTCTGCCCAAGGCAACAACTAGTCCAGACCAAGGGGCAGAGCAGTGGGAGCAAAGCCCGCCCAGCAGCGGCCCTGCTGAGTTATGTCGCCACCTTGTGGACACTGAGCAGAATGCACCTTACTGGATAACAGACCCAACCAACCAAAGGGCTCCCGTATTTCTCCTAATATCCTCTTCATTTTCTTTTTTCTGACACAGATCCAGGGAGAAAAACTCACAGAGAAACACCAGAACGCTGCCAGCTTAAGCCAAAGGTGGTGCTGGGGTCTGAAACTGGTTCCTTGAAGCCATGGGAATGAAAGTGCTTGGCAGAACTCCTAAGACAGCTCTGAAGCACAAGGTCACCTTATTTTAAGTATTTGAAATTTTTTGTATTATTATATGTAGCTATGGAGAGAGAGACAGAGAGACACACACACAGAGAATTCTTCTTCTTCTAGCGTTTGCCCTTCTTCCGTAGCCAGTCAACAGCGTCAGGTTGAGCCTGATGTAAAGTTTCGAGACCTCCTTTGAATCTGGAGAGGTGGCAGTCGTTGACTATGTGGGTCATAGTCTGTCTGGAGCCACAGGGGCAGTTCGGGTCGTCTCTGGCTCCTCAGCGATGGAACATAGCGGCGCACCGGCCATGGCCTGTTCGATAGCGATTGAGGAGGGCCCAATCATAACGTGCTAGGTCAAAGCCGGGTTGACGCTCGCAGGGGTCTGTGATGAGGTGTTTGTTCTTTACCTCAGCTGACTGCCAACTCTGTTTCCAAGAGACTGGAACAGATAAGTTCAGTGTAGGCGTAGGGGACCAGATTGGGTGACGAGACGTCAAGCGTTGGACAGGGTGGGCGAAGATATCCGCGTATATTGGCAGGTCCGGTTGAGCATAGATGTGGGAAATGAACTTAGATGATGCCGCATCCCGATGAATATCTGGCGGGGCGATGTTGCTAAGAACTGGCAGCCATGGAACTGGGGTGGAACAGATGGTTCCAGAAATTATCCTCATGGAGGAATATAATTTGCAATCGACCAAGTGGACATGGGGGCTACGGAACCATACTGAGGCACAGTATTCTGCAGTGGAATAGCATAATGCCAGAGATGATGATCGTAGTGTGGAAGCGCTCGCGCCCCATGAGGAGCTGGCCAGTCTTGCAATGATGTTATTCCTCGTGCCCACCTTTGCTGCAGTTTTTATGAGATGTTTGTGAAATGACAAGAGTGCGATCGAGAGTAACACCAAGATAGACTGACTGGGCTTCATGCGATTCTCGTACCGCCAAGCTGCACATTAAGCTCACGTGAGGCCGAGTCATGGTGTAGATGGAAAACAGATGATACCGTTTTTGCAGTGCTTGGGATTAGTCGCCATTTTTTACAGTAATCAGATATCAGAGACATGTCTTTCGTGAGTGTTTCCTCGAGGATGTCGAACTTGGATGCCTGAGTTGCACAGCAGATGTCATCGGCGTAGATGAACTTCCTTGAAGAAGTTTCTGGGAGGTCACTGATGTAAATATTAAATAGCGCAGGAGCCAGAACAGAGCCCTGGGGGAGGCCACTTGAGACAAGTCTCCATCTGCTAGACTTGTCACCCAGATGCACCCGGAATCTTCTGTTTTGGAGAAGAAACGATATAGTGTTGGCCACCCATGGAGGCAGGCATCTTGAGATCTTGACTAGGAGACCACGGTGCCAGACCGTGTCATAGGCTGCTGTGAGATCAACAAAGACAGCACCCGTCTTTAAATTCTTCTGGAATCCATTTTCAATGTAAGTTGAGAGGGCCAGGGCTTGTTCGCAGGGCTTGTTCCTGGGCGGAAACTAGCTTGGGCAGGTGATAGGAATTTCTCTGTAAGAGGAGAAATACGTGACAGAAGCAGCCTCTCAAGGAGTTTGTAACACACGGACAGGAGAGAAATTGGTCTATAGCTGGCGGCCAGTGTTGGGTCTTTCTTTGGTTTCAAAACCGCTATAATCTTTGCACGATGCCAAACTTTGGGCATAGACTCAGATTCCAAGATGTGGGACAGGAATGAAGAGAGCCACTTCTTTGCCGCGGGAACCAGGTTAAGAATGAGTTCTGGGGTGATGTTATCATAGCCAGCAGCTGTTCCTGGTTTAACCCTCTTCAAAGCGTCTTCTAGTTCAGACAGAGTAAAGGGAGAGAGTTTTGGAGATGGACCAGATAACCGGAAGTGGGATGACCACTCACGGGAAATTTCTCTTTTCCAGACTGGGTCAATCTTAGCACGTCCAACTTGAGTTAGGTGACTGGCCACTGAGTTTGGAGATACGGGAGGATGGGACACGGGAGGGGGTTGCATTAGATCGACCTTCCCGTGGTGCATCCCGTGAGTACCCATTCATTGGGGAAACTGACGATCCTTCCTAGCCGACTGAATCCACATGGATCCCAGTCACTTTCAAAGCCAGCAACAAGCAGCTCCTGACAGCTCTCAAGCTGTTGGTCCTGCTCTTCGAGTCCTCCAACTTAATGTTGAGGGCTGTCCTTTGCCAAACGCATTCTTATTGGTAAACTGGCGATACAGCATCAGGCAGATGTTATCTGCCTACAAGAAACACATATAGCAGTCGATGAAGCTGCTCGATTCACCATCAGTGGATTCGATTTAATATGCTATAATCTCCATCCTAAACACGGCCGAGCCATCTACGCCAAATCATGTCTTGCGGACGTTTACCATACGGCCTCTTCAACCTTCTACGACTCCATTACTATTGGAACTATTCAGCTCGTCAACGTATATAAGCCTCCCAGTGCCTCATGGGATAATGAGGCCCTGCCTAGCCCGAATCACCCAGCCGTTTACGTTGGAGACTTTAATAGTCATCACCAAGACTGGGGATATTCCTCCACTCGTGCTGACGGCTCTATATTAGCCGACTGGGCTTCAGCGAATGACCTCTCCCTATTATACAATCCCAAACAGCCAGACTCTTTTCACAGTGCTAGATGGAATAAAGACTCGTCACCCGACCTGTGCTGGATTAGCACAGTCAACGGCCAAGCCTTTCCCGCTACGAGACACATTCTCAAGATCTTCCCGCACAGTCATCACCGCCCAGCTATCATCCACATTGGTCTCCAGCTCCCACTGATTCTGTGCTCAGAGAAACTAAGATGGAACTTTCGGAAAGCCAACTGGCGTCTGTTCAGTGATCTTACCAACAAATCTATCCCTGCAATTCCAATTAACTCTATCCCCTCTGAAGATTCCTACAGGCGCTTCCGCCAAGCCATCTTCAAAGCAGCTTCCCAAGCCATTCCTCGTGGGAGACGTGCTAACTATACGCCTTGTCTTGATGCTGAATGCGAGCCACTACTAAAGCAGTATGATGAGTCGGGCGACCCAGATGTGGCTGGCCATCTCATTGCCTCCCTGGATGCAGCACGCCAAGCCCGCTGGCAACAACTCACGGAAAGTCTGAACTTCACCCACTCAAGTAGGAAGGCCTGGAAGCTTCTTCACAGTCTGGGTGCGGGTAGCCACCCCTCCCGTGTCCCATCCTCCCGTATCTTAGTAGATAGCTACTAAGCTGTCTCACAACCAAGGATTTCTTTCTAAAATATTTTTCTTTTGTAATGCTCAATGACCCAGGTTCAAGCCCCTGGTCCCCACCAGCAGGGTGGAAGCCTTGTGAGTAGTGAAGTAGTTTGGCAGGTGTCTCTCTGTCTCCCTCCCTCTCCCTCACCCCCTTCCCTCTCAATTTCTGACTGTCTCCTTCCAATAAATAATTCAAGATTTAAAGAGGTAAATACTTTCTTTTACCTTGTTAATATTTTTAGGCGTGAGAGAGAGGTTTCAAGAGAGAGTGATGATAGCTACTAGGTAGGTAGTCACTTTTGCCCAAACTCTTTTTTGACGTACTATTTTTCAAATTTTATTTTGTGATGTTCACTCATAATAACTCTGCACCCAATAATAACCCATAATAACTCTGCAGCAACCAACACCTCAGGCTCTGGGCTACCCGGCCCTGCACCCCACCACCACCACCACCACCACCACCGAGCCACTCTGCAGCCCAGGTGCTGGAGCTGAGGCCTCAGCCCCTGGTAGGAAGGGCAGAATCCACAGGGGGGAGAGGGATCAGGGAGCCCAGTCACTCCTGGAGCTGCGGGACTCCATCCGGGCTGCATGGGGGCCTACCAGGGGGTAGTAGGCAGTGGAGCAGGCACAGAGGTGGGCAGCTGGGGTACCCAGCCGGGACTCACAGGGGACCCGAGAGAGGCCATGCAGGTGACCTAGGGTGGAGCTAAAGGCAGGATGCACAAAGCCGGTGCCAGTGGTGCAGGGCCCAGGAAAAGGCCTTCCGAGGGACTGGCAGAAACTGCAGTGGCCGGTGAGGCTACGGGAAGTGGGCGGGGCAGCATAGTGAAGCAGGGCTGCAGCTGTCTCTCCAAACCTTTCCCTCTATGTCCCCTCTGCTCTTAATTTCCCTGTCCTATCCAATGAGAAACAAAGGGGGGTAGTGGCCACAAGAAGCACTGAGCCCCAGCGATAACCCTATTACCAAATAAATAAATATTTTGTGGAGTTTGAGTTTAAAGTGTGTGGACCATTTCCATTTTTTAAATCTAAGATGCTAGATCTATTTAAAATAAAGTTTTTAACACTGATTTACATGAATATAGATAATAGAGTTCTAAGTCACACAACTCACACCAAGAAGTTCTGTGCTCCTAGTCGCCAAGGATAACCACCTCTCCCAAGGTTATAGAGATCTTTAATTATTTTTTGAAAGTTCATGCATTTCAATTGTTTACCTTCCATATCTGAGTCCAGTGGGAGCAAAGCCTGTAAAGCAGGGGCCCTGCTGGGTTGTGTCGCCGCCTTGTGGACACAGAGTAGAATGCACCTTATGGGAGACTAGACACAAGCAAAGGGTTGAATATTTCTCCAAATATTCTCTTCATTTTCCTTTTTCTGACACAGATTCAGGGAGAAAACACACAGAGAAACACCAGAACATTGTCAGCTCGATCCAAAGGGGGTGCTGGGGACTGAAACTGGGTTCTTGAAGTCACAGGCATGAAAGTCCTTGGCAGAACTCATAAGATAACTCCTAGGCACAAAGTCTCCTTATTTTAAACATTTGTAATTTATTGTGTTATTATATTTAGTTATGGAGAGAGGGAGAGAGATACAGAGAGAATGATACTAGCCACGAAGCTGTCTCACATCCAAGGACTTCTTTTGAAAATAATTTTACTTTGTTACTATTTTGAGTAATGAGAGATATGTTGAAAGAGAGAAAGGTGATAACTACTAGGCAGTCACTTTCCCCCAAGCTTTCCTTTTCATTTACTTTATTTCATTCTTATGTTTAGTAATGAAAGCTAGAGATACAGAGAGAAAGATACAGACAGTGAGATGGGCAGGAGTAGATATCATAATGCTGATGCAAAGAGATTCTTCTACTTGGAGTTCTGTGCTTCCTGCCTCACCATGATGCAGGGCTGAGCAAGGCTCTGGTAAAATACTGAATTAATTAATTAACTAATTAAATCAGAGTGAGACCAGAGCACTGCTCAGCTCAGACTTATGCTAGAAAGCTGGGGATTCAACCTGAAGCCTTGAAACCTCAGGCATGAAAGCTTTTGACATAACCATTAAGCTATCTCCCCAGCCACCAAGGGCTTCTTTCATCAGGAGCCCACA